>NC_066523.1:17593884-17636384 GCF_024679095.1 Eriocheir sinensis | reverse complement strand
ACCACCACCACCACCAACACCACCACCATCAACAACAACAACAACACAATCTCCAATCAATACCACTAACAACTATACCACCACAATCACCCCTTCCACCATCAACACCAACAACACACCAGCAGAGCCTCCGTATGTGCCACAGTCGCAGGCAGGTATTGTTTATGGTGTACACAGGGGCGGGTGTGTTCCGGCGGTAATGACCCTTAATTAGCGTGTCAGGTGAGGTCGAGGCAGGTGGAGGGAAGACAGATAGTGGTTGTGATGTTTACGATCTGAGAGGAAGGAGGAGGAGG
This sequence comes from Eriocheir sinensis, assembly GCF_024679095.1. Taxonomy (NCBI): domain Eukaryota; kingdom Metazoa; phylum Arthropoda; class Malacostraca; order Decapoda; family Varunidae; genus Eriocheir; species Eriocheir sinensis. Next base: position 17,636,088 of record NC_066523.1, on the reverse strand, counting down.
ATGAAGGGCTGGAGGAGGAGGAGGAGGAGAGGGGCGTGTGGTTTCCCTTTCCTTCTGTCAGTTCCCCCTTTGTCCTTCCCGCCTCTCATCTCCTTGTTCTAAAAATATGTTTCCTTTGGTGGTGGACGAACAGGTAAACAAGGAAGGTATAATTACTGTATTGTACGAGTAGGGAAGTTATTGACATGACTAGAATAAGAAGCCTTTTATTTTTTTTTTCAATATCTTAGCTCTTCTTCTTCCTTCTGGTCCCCTTCATGTATCTCTCCTTCTTCTTCCCCTTTATCCATTATCCCATTTTTCCATTATTCTTTTCCATTTGTTTTTCTTCCTCCTCTTGATCCTCTTTCTCCTGTTGTTACTGTGGTTGCTATTGTTGTTGTTGATGATGTTATTCTCTCTCTCTCTCTCTCTCTCTCTCTCTCTCTCTCTCTCTCTCTCTCTCTCTCTCTCTCTCTCTCTCTCACACACACACACACACACACACACACACACATCAGAAAGCTCACTCCAAATTTGCACCTGTGAGCGGCCACTATTTCAGCGGCAACTTCCCATGTTAAATGACCGTCAGTAAGATTCCGAGCAACAGGGAACCATCATTAGGAAGGCGGCAGCGGGGGGAGAGAGAGGAAGGGGTGGTGCAAGGGTGGGCGAGGAATAAGGGAGGGGAGGGAGAGATGGCGGGTGGGCGGGTGGACAAGAGAGAGGGATGGGTTGGGCGGGAGGGCAGTGGCGGGCCGTGTAGGGTGGGTGTTGGTAGGTGGTGGTGGGTGGTGGTGGAGTGTGGTGGTGCGGTAACTTCTGGCTGTGCGACACAATACCTAGTAAATAAGGCAGACGAGGTTTCCCGTCCGGAGTACTTCTTGTGGCGAATTATTTACCGGGCATTGTAGCCACTTCGTAAAGGTAATGAGCCACTCCTGTTGTTCCTCCTGTTCTTGCTCCTCCTCCTCCTCCTCTTGGTCCTCCTTCTCCTCCTCTTGGCCCCTCTCCTGTATCTTTCCTTCCTCTTCATTCTTCTCATTTTTATATTATTCTTTTACTCTAGTTTTTTTCTCCTCCTTCTGTATCTCTTCTTCACCTTCATTCCATTCTTCGTTTTTCCTTTATTCTTTTACTTTCGTTTTCCTTTCCTCCTCCTCCTCCTCCTCCTCGCAGGCCAGTAGTGATGAGCTCCGTTGGGCTGGTGTGTTAGGGGGCCACGGCGGAACGACTTATGTGCGTGTGTGTGTGTGTGTGTGTGTGTGTGTGTGTGTGTGCTGTAGTGTGCGCTAATATGATCACTTTTCCTCTGAGTGTGTGTACGTATGTTCTTTCCTTCCTCCTCCTCCTCCTCCTCCTCCGCCTCACAATGCCGCCCTTCATCCCCGATCTGTTGTCGCCGATGCTCGCTCTGTTCCCGCCTGTATCTGATGTGTCGCTGCCTGTCCCTCTAATAGTCCGCCGCGCGCCTCATTCATTGCGGGGAGAACAGATCGTTGCTGTAGCCGATTTGTTATATAACCCGCGCCGCTAATGTTCCCGCCTGGACGCGCCACATGCTAACCTCTGGCCGTTTGTAGCATGCTCTCTTACTGCTTATATTTGCACCTGTGTCCTTTACCTGTGTAGTCTATGTACGCACCTGTGGCTAATTTTACACCTGTACCTGATTGACTTGCTACCTGCTAACGCTTGATTGTTAATGAGGTCTTACTGATCTGATTTCATACCTGTGTCCTCTCTATTACCTGTGCCTCACCTGTGTAGTTTATGTCCGCATCTGTGGCTAATTTTTCACCTGTGTTTAATTGACTTGCTACCTGTTTACTCCTGATTGTTAATAAGGTTTCGTATTGCTGATATCCGCACCTGTCTTTCTTACCTGTGTCTCACCTGTGTGGTATGTGTACACATCTGGCTAATTTTTCACCCGTACTCGAAAGGCTTGCTACCTGTTCAGCCTTGATTGCTAAAGAGGTCTCGCACTGCTCGTATCTACACCTGTGCCATCTCTGTTACCTGTGATTTACCTGTGTAGTCTGTGTACGTATTTGTGGCTAATTTTCCACCTGTAGTTGATTGACTTACGTATCTGTTAACCCTTGATTGTTAATGAGGTCTCCTACTGGTCATCTTTGCACCTGTGTCTCCTGCCTCCAACCTGTGCATGACGGAGCTCACCTGCGTCATCAGTATGCGCCGCACCTGTGACTAATTTTCCTCCTGTACTCGATGCCCGTAACCCTTGACTTTTAATGAGATCGCTTACCAGTCATATTCGCACCTGCGTCTCGTGTGTCCCTTACCTGCGCACACCTGTTGTGGTCAGTATGCGCATCTGCTGCTCATTTGTCCACCTGGAGCCGATGCTCTCACCGGGAGGCGACACACACACAGACACATACACACACAATCTCCCCCCCCCCCCATATACACCTTGCATTGTGTCCGGCGTAACAGAGGCTCGGCGCTGCGCCCGGTCCGCGATACACCTCTGACATTTTTATCCCGTCGCGCCGAATTATACCGTGACCGAAGCGTCCAACCTTGCCCAGGGCCGCCGCTACCAAGCCGCCCGGGACACTGATGCCCACGTAGCGGCGGGCATCAAGGGATAATTGTTAAAGGGTGAAAGGGAAGGAGGGTCGGAGGAAAGGGAAGAAGGAAGGTGAAGGGAAGGATGGGATGTGAAAGGGAAGGTAGAAGGGAGATAATGGAAAGGATAGTAGCAGTGGTAATAATTTTCATAGTAGTAGTGATAGTAGTAGTAGTGGTAATAGTAGCAGTAGTAGTAGTAGTAGTAGTAGTAGTAGTAGTAGTAGTAGTAGTAGTCGTGGGAATCTGTAGGTCACAAGGGAAGGAGTGTGTATAGGGTCTGGTCGGAAGGGAAAGGGTTAGAGGAGAAAAAGGGTTAAGGAAGCTCTGTGGTTAGTGGGTGAGGCAGAAGGAAGAGAGGGAGGAGGGGGGGAGGGATGGGCGTGTGTGTGACTGTGAGAGGGATTCTGTAGAGTTAGGAAGTGTGAGGGAGAAAAAAGGATGAAGGGAAAGGGTTAAGAAGCTCTATTTAGTGAGGTAGTGGAGGGAAGGATGAAGGGAAGTGGGCAAGGCAAAAAGGAAAGGAAGGGGTGGTTAAGATGAGGGGAACTAGGTAGGTAGAGGTAGTGAGGGGAACTGAAATGTATATTGTGAGGAAGGGAAAGAAGTTGAGTGCGAGGAGAGTTGCGTGGATAGAGGTTAGCGAGGCATGAGAAGGGCGAGGAGAGGTAAGGGAAAGGGTAAAGGAAGTTTGTCTTTGAATGACTGATAAGGCTTGAGGGGGAGGAAGAGTGGGAAGGGGAGGAAGGGAAGGGAGATGGGGAAGTGGAGGCAAGGGGGGGGGGGTTAAATACAGGTGGTCAAGAGGAGGAAGAGGAGGGGGGGCAGGTAAAGAGAAGTGTAAGTGAATTGTTGTGTGACCAGGAAGGGCACGACCACAGGGGCGGAAGACCAGACCACAGAACGGATGAGAAGGGGGAAGTAGTGGTTGTAGGGGGCACGGAGGGGAGGAAGGGGGTGAGAGGGGGCACCGGAAGAAGGGGGAGGAGGAGGACTAGGACTGGAGGGCGCTGGACATTTCCCAAGGAGCAAAAGGAACACAGTAGAAATGGGCACTGTGAGGATATGTCAGAAGGATGCGAGGTGATGGTATGCAGGAGGAAGGGGGTGAGAGGGGGCACCGGAAGAAGGGGGAGGGGGAGGACTAGGACTGGAGGGCACTGGACATTTCACAAGGAGCAAAAGGAACGCAGTAGAAATGGGCACTGTGAGGATATGTCAGAAGGATGCGAGGTGAGGGTATGCAGGAGGAAGGGGGTGAGAGGGGGCACCGGAAGAAGGGGGAGGAGGAGGACTAGGACTGGAGGGCACTGGACATTTCACAAGGAGCAAAAGGAACGCAGTAGAAATGGGCACTGTGAGGATATGTCAGAAGGATGCGAGGTGATGGTATGCAGGAGGAAGGGTGTGAGAGGGGGCACCGGAAGAAGGGGGAGGGGGAGGACTAGGACTGGAGGGCACTGGACATTTCACAAGGAGCAAAAGGAACGCAGTAGAAATGGGCACTGTGAGGATATGTCAGAAGGATGCGAGGTGAGGGTATGCAGGAGGAAGGGGGTTAGGAGGCACCGAAGAAGGGGGAGGAGGAGGACTAGGATTCGAGGGCACTGGACATTTTCACAAGGAGCAAAAGGAACGCAGTAGAAATGGGCACTGTGAGGATATGTCAGAAGGATGCGAGGTGAGGGTATGCAGGAGGAAGTAGTGGTTGTAGGGGGCACCGGAAGAAGAAGAGGGTAAAGGACCAGAAGTGAAGGGCACGGAAGGACGCACGTCAAACAAGGGTACGTTGAAGAGAGGAAGGGAACCAGAGGCGGGGAGGGGCGAGCAGGAAGGAGCCGCAAGTATTGGCAGGTGGTCATTAGAGAGAGGAAGTGGGGAGGGCAGACACAGAAGGGAACAGAACACAAAGCAAAGATTAGGCCCCCCAAAAGTTGTAGCCTGCTGGAAGAGATAGACAGAAAGGACATCTAAAGTAGTGAAAGAAGAGCTGCTGCATGAGGAAAGTATGAAAGAGGAGACGTGATAGAAGGAATGGAAGATTGAGACTAACAATGAATTTAATATATATGAGCTGATGGCACAAGATAGATTTAAGCAGAAATGAAAAAATAAAGCTCGAAAAGGCATAGAGTAGGGAATATTTTTTGCACGTGTGGAGCTGGAGGTCAGGGAAGAGAGTGGGAGAGGGGAGGCGTGAGGGGAGAGGAAAAACCTACGAGTCCAGAAGCTTTCCACACACACTAAAGAGAGCAGGGAGGCATGAGCGAGGGATGAGTTGATATGTGGAAAGGGGAAATTGGGGGGTAAGAGAGGACAGAAGATGGAGAGGGGGGAGGGAAAAAAAGAGAGAGGGGGAGGTGTGTGGCTATTTGGGGACTCAAAAGATCCTCAAATAAATCTATACGGATTAAGCTCAAGCGTGTTTATAATAACGAAGAGCGGGAGGAACAGTGTGGGGGAGGAGGAGGAGGAGGAGGAGGAGAAGGAAGAGGAGGAGGAGAAGGAGGAAGAGGAGGAGGAGGAGGAGGAGGAGGAGTGTGGCCTTCTGTGGTGGGCAGCGGAGAGGCTCGCAACAGAAGCTCAAGTATGACAGCAAAAACTGCCCTGCGACCAGCGACTCGGACGAGAGGACGGCTGTAAACAGGTCTCCTACAGCGTTAATTACTCCTCCGTCAATGTTAGGAGGGAGCCGAGAGTCCGCGCCGAGCTGTAAATTCTTCGTTATCTCGGCTCTGTACGCTGGGATGAGTGAATCGTAAATTAGGAGACGGGTCCGCTGAGTGCCCAGAAAGATGTTTGACGTGAAGCTGGAGAGTAGGATTGCATGTATATTGTTTTCTTATCGGTGTTTGTGGCTTTGTTTGGTTTCACTTCTGGTCAGGCGAGCTTGGTAATGCCGGATAATCTGATCATTAGAAAACAGCAAGAGGGGAAGTAATGGCTGATCGGGGAATAAGACAGTGAGCGAGACAACGAAGGGGGAAGTTGCATCTGCGGCCGATCGTCTCGTCAGGGGATGAGAGCGTGAAGCAACAGTGACGGACAAATTCGTGTACATCGCCGCCTCCTTCCTCCTCCGCCTCGTGGGTGTGCGCAGGCCTGACACGGCGCACTCAGGCAGAAAATGATGAGAAAAGTCGTAGCGGAGAAAAGTTTCGAGAGAGTCAGAAGGCGAAGAAAAGAGAGAGGGAGATATTGATACATTTTTACCCAGAACAGGTTACCAGGGAATTAATTTAGTAGACCAAGCAGGGTTTTCAGCAGGCAAATTGTGTGTAAATAAAAGAGCTTGAGATAAGGGTTGTAATGGAGGCTGAGTCAGGGAAAAAATTACAAAATAGGAAACGAAAACCCGCGTTGTGAAGAGCAGGAATTAAGGTTGGGCTGAAAAGTGCGGGGCGGGCCAAGTCGTGTGGAAGAATGGCATCCTGTGATGGAACAAACCTAAAAAAAAGAAAAAAAGAAAAAAAAAGTTATCTAGAGAGAGAGAGAGAGAGAGAGAGAGAGAATGGGAAAACAGATGAAGCGGTGTAAATGAGAAACCCAAGTCCCGTTTTCTATTGACCAGCGTCCGGCTACTCCTCCTCCCCCTCCCTTCCCTTCCCTTATAACCCCCTCCCTCCTTCCTTATATTCCCCTCCCCCTCCCTTTCCTTCCCTTATAACCCCCTCCCTCTCCCTTATATCACACTCCCCCTCCCTTACTTCCCCCGATAACCCACCTCCCTACCCCACCCCTTCCCCGCGACACCTCCTAACTCCCCCCCATCTCCCCATTTCCCTTACTCCCCCCAGACACCCCCACCCCACCCTCCCCTTCCCAACCCTCTCCTACAATCCTCACCTCTCTCCCCTTACTTCTCCTTACAGCCCTCTACTTGAGCTACGCCTTCCGTTACACCCCCTGACATCCCCCTCACCAAGCAGTCCTTAAATCATAATACAGCCCCCCCCCCCTTCCTTCCCCCAACAACCCCCACCTCTACAGTTCCACATCCTCCACAGTTCCCTTCAACATTACAATCCCTTCCTGCTCCGTCATCGCTTCACGTCCCCAACCAACCACCCAAACACCCACCATTCCCTTCCTTCCCTTCCCTTCAACTACTCGCCATTTACCTTCATCTCATCACTTTGTACCCTACGCAGCACACCGTCACCTCTTCACGCCCCCAGCTAGCTACCTTAATTAACACTCTTCACCGATTTATCCCGTCAGTATTGGAACGGTTTTGACTTAAAACAACAAAACAAAACAAAAAAACATGCCTGACCTGCTAAAGAAACCACACCCACAGAAAGACAGCCTCCCCGTCTCTGCCTCTGTCTTCTTCCCGTTCCCGTCCACCCTGCTGCCGTTTATGTATAGGTTTGCGGCATGCACGGGGCGGGGTGAGGCAGGGCGGGGGTGGTGGTGGTGTTGGTCTGAATAAGCCGCTCGGTCACGTAAGAGAAAGCGAGAAGACAAGCGTGAGAGAAAAAACGTGTCAGGGAATATTATAGTTTGTTTTACTTTGTAATTTCGATCTTAGTGATAATAATAGTAAGAAAGATAATACCAATAATTATTGTGATAATAATAATGTTTTACACGTGTGTGTGTGTGTGTGTGTGTGTGTGTGTGTGTGTGTGTGTGTGTGTGTGTGTGTGTGTGCTCACAAGGCAGAATTCAGGTAAAGAGATAGAGAGGTTTGAAGTGGTAAAAAAACGTTGGAAAGTACAACCATGACGCGAGCGAACTAGGTGAAAACATTATATATATATATATATATATATATATATATATATATATATATATATATATATATATATATATATATATATATATATATATATATATATATATATATATATATATATACATACATACATACATACATACATACATACATATATAGGATAGACATACGTATATAGTTTTTTATGTGCTCATTTATGTCTACAGCACGCCCAAAGGGACACACTTGAGGCGGACTGGAAAGCGGCAGGTGCAGACAGAAAAGCATTACTTTCGTGAGGCGAACCGGTTGGGAAGGGCCGTGGACCGGCACATCGGCACCAGATATCGGGGAAAGCTCAAAATGTACAACGCTTGAACACACACACGAGAAAAAAAATCAAGACGTGCTGGAGGCCAGTCATGCACCGGAAGAAACGTTTAAAAATCACAGAACGAGAGATCCCCCGACAAACTGGATTACACCGAGAGCAGAACACACACACGTCCTGCAAGTCAGCTGTGTGCCGAGGACTCGAGGCGGACTGGCGTGTGAGTGCAGATGCAGGTAAAGTGGAGGGGCGGACCACAAGCCTTCAACGCTGACTGACCGACAAACCACAACAAACACCTCAACAGCGGCCGCACAGTACGCAAACACAGCTGGGATCAGAAAGACGGTCAGAAGCGCGCCGGGCGAGGAGGGTATAGTAAACAGCGTCAAAACTCCACGAACTAATGCAATAACCAGACCAAGAGTGCACGGTAATAATATAAACAGTGGACGAACTCGCAGTACAGACTAACACAGACACACACAAGGTCAGACTGGCACCGCTCGAGATGAAGACGTGAAAAAGAATCAAACTTTCTCAAACCATAATAAGAAAAGGAGACAAGAAATAAACAGTTGGTCAGCTCGCAGCACAGACACAAACACAGACACGCACAGCAGGAACACGGCCAGACTCGTACCGCTCGAGATGAAAGCGTGAAAGAGAGTCAACCCTGAAACCATAATGAAAAAAAAAAGACGGGGGTATCATAAACAGTAATACAAATAACGGAGTAATAAACGGCTCCCAGCAGTGACACAGACACACTCAGGCCCAGAAAAAAGGACGGTCAGGTGGGCATCAACACCGGTCGAACGGAGAGCGGGGGAAAAAAAAACGTCAGAACTCCTCAAACCAATAAAGAAAACAAAAACAAAAACACCGACCAGCAACAGCGCCATGGTAATATTAACTCATCCAAGAGCCAGGAAGACGGTCAGCCGGACACGGGGGGAAATGAAGCCTGTAAAAAAGACGTCATTCCTCCACAAACTCATGAAAAAAAAGGTTTATCCGCAGAATCACTGTAATAAAGCAAGGGAGTGATAAACTGCTGACCGGCGGCGGCACAGGAAGACCAGGTAAGGCGGTCACACGGGCACTGCTAAGCTGGAAAGTGGCAAGAAACCGTCGACTCCGCAAATTATGATAGTACGAAAAGTTGGCAAGCAGAAAAAAGATAATACAAGGAACAGATTGATGAAAGAGTAGCCCATCGGCAGCACATTAACACCAACACACTCAAGCCCAGGAAAGGCGGTCACACGGGCACTGTTAGAAAGTTTTTTTTTTTTGCAGCAGAGGAGACAGTGCAAGGGCGTAAAAAAAAGAAAACAATAATGAACCCCCCCCCCCCCCCCCCGCTACTTACTGCTGGTAAACTGAGTAGAGTGGCCAAAAAAAGTGACACAAAACCGTCGAGCTCACAATTATGATAAAGTGAAAAGATGAAAACCAGAAAAAAAAGTTAAGGAAGAGAAGGGCAGTCAAACGTCGGCAACACATGAACACCAACACACCCAGGGTCAGGAAAGGCGGTCACACGGGCACTGCTAAGGTAGAAAATGTCATAAAAGCGTCGAGTCGATAATTATGATAGACTGAAAAGTTGACAGAAGAAAAATAAACTAATACAAGGAATAGTCAAGCCCACAAATTATGATAGAATGAAAAGTTAACAAGCAGAAAAATACTAATACAAGGAATAGTCGAGTCCACAAAGTATGATTCAGTGAAAAGTTAACAAGCATAAAAAAACATTGTAAGGAAGTGAATGCTGGAGTAGACCGTCCAGCACATCATCACCAACACACCCAGCCCCAGAAAGGCGGTCAGATGGTCACTGGAGGGTGGCGAAAAGGCGTCAACTCCACAAACTATGACAATGAAAAGTTGATAAGCAGAAAAAAAACATAAATACAGGCAACGAAGTGATAAAGAATTGACCCGCGGCAGCACAGCAACACCAACACACCCAAGCTCAGAAAGGCGGTCAGACGGACACCAGCGGTCGAGATGAGGGCAGTAAAAAGCATCAAGCCTCCACGGGCCGCGGGGTAACACGGATGCCCGGCCAAGCGCGTGACCCCCCTCCCAGCGCCGCCTCGACCGCCGCTCAGCTGAACACGACGACCCCGCCCCGCCCCAGCCAGCCTGACGCGACGAGGCACACGTAAGAGGCTTAGGAACACGGGAAAGAGTCGCCTGCTGCATAACGCGACGAAACAGACACGCACATAACGTAAGCAACTCATGAAGGGGAAAGAGCCGCCTGCTGCATATTACACGACAGAGACACATAACAGAGGCTTAGTAACACGGGGAAAGTGTCACCTGGATAACGCGACGAGACAGCGAGACACAAATAAAGTAAGAGACACAGGAACACGGAAAAATGGTCACCTGCATATCACGAGGAGCCAGCAAGACACACAACATGGAGGCTTAGGGATACGACGTACAGAGTTCCCTCCTGAATGACCACCAAGCGACACACCATGACGCCTCCGCCCCCGCCAACCAGCCCTGCAGCCACACGCGACGAGACAGCGAGACAAATCGTAGAGACTCGGAATCACGGTAGACTCCCCTGATAGACAGCCACAATAAAGACATTGAACCCACACGACGAAACTGGTATCCTCGTATCCACGATTTCATGTAGCCAGTCCCTTGCCTTATCATCATCATCATCAGAGCCACAACCAAACGCAAGATATGCAGCCACATGACTTAATGAAAGACTTAGAGCTATAATTAAAGACTCGAGATTACTATACAGCTATAATTGCCTGCACCACCACCACCACCACCATCACAACACCACCACCGCCACCACCATCACACCACTGCTACTACCCACTACCGCCACCACCACCACCACTTGACTTATGAGCATGGGAGAAAGTTTTAGTCATCTGTTGTACCACCATCACCACCACCATCATCACCACCATCGCCAGCACCAAGTGACACCAAACGCACACCCTCTGGCTTCAATCACTCCTCCACCACCGCCGCCGCTTCCGCCACAGCCTCCTAGCCATGACGCAGGCGATGAAGATTCACTGCAGACTCATAAATCAAACCGAGCGAATCAGCGAAACAACGAGACCGAGACGGAGTGAATGACCACCACCACCGCCACTCTCACTACCTCCACCACCACCATATCGTCTGCTGCTACTATTACTTATACTTCCAACACCACCACCACTATCATTACTACCACTCCAACCACCACCACCACTACCTTCCATCATCACCATTACCTCCACCACCATCAACACCACCGCCTGTACTTTTCTTTCTCTTGAGTGTTCGTGTGTGTGTGTGTGTGTGTGTGTGTGTGTGTGTGTGTGTGTGTGTGTGTGTGTTTCATCGTTCAAGGTTTCTGTGTTTATTATTTTTTTATTTTTTTATCGCCTTCAGAGCAGTGGGCGGGTGATTCAGTCCGCATGGGAGGCTGAGAGGCGTAACTAAAAAAAGAATGGTTTGTTTAGTTAACGTAAGATATTAATGGAGTGTGAAAAACATTATTGCCTTTTTATTCTCCTTTTGTTTATGTTGGCGGAATGTAAGTGGTCTATTTTTTCTTATTATTTCAATTCTTCTTCTCTTCTTCCTTTTCTTCTTATCGTTGTCATTGTTACGGTTACTGTTCTTCTCCTCCTTCTTATTTTTATTTTTTTTTTGTTACTTACTATTCCTTTCCTCATTCTTCTTTTCTTCTTCTTCTTGTTACTGTTGCTATTGCTGTCCTTCTCCTCTTCCTCCTTCTTCTTCTTCTCATTCTTCTTCTTCTTCTTCTTCTTCTTCTTCTTCTTCTTCTTCTTCTTCTTCTTCTTCTTCTTCTGCTTGTTCTTCTTCTTCTTCCTGTTACCATTCATCTCCTCGTCCTTCTTTTTCTTCTTATTAATGTTACTGTTACAATTCTCCCTCTTTTTCTTGTTGTTGTTGCTTTTGTTGTTGTTTTAAGTAGCATCTCCGGGGTGAAATGAAACTTATCTCATGTTTGTAAATAAAAGACGTATTGTATGTGATTTTTTTGCGGCCGGTATCTTCAAATGGAGTGTAAGTGTTGATAGGGCTGAGGGTGTGCTTCAAGGGGCCACCACACTCGGAAAGGAATCTCTCTCTCTCTCTCTCTCTCTCTCTCTCTCTCTCTCTCTCTCTCAAGTATGACCTTCAAGACTCTGATTCATGTTCTCTTATTCTTTCAGATTCTCCTCCTCCTCCTTCTCCTCCTCCTCCTCCTCCTCCTCCTTCTCCTCCTCGTCTTCCCTGTTCATTAATCGTCTTATCTGTTTTACTTCAAACGATTTAATGTTTTCTTTTGAGATTTTTCCACGATATATATTTTTTCTTCCCAACTGATTCCTTTGTTCTTCTGAAAATCTCTTCGTCTTTCTCTACGTATTAATTCTTTACTTTTTATCTCTCCTTTAACCCCCCCTTCGCCTCCATCCCATGCCCTCTCCTCCCCTTCCCTTCTCTGCCCTTCCCTTGCCTTCCCGTCCCGTCCCCTCCAGCATCCCAGCTCATCTCATCCCCCCCCCCCCGCAGCATCCCACCTCATTCCTCTTTCCGCTCCGTGCCCTTCCATTCTTCTATTTATTCGGGTGCGTCAGATTCGTTAATTTAATTCTTTTCCCTCATCCCCCTCATTAAGTAGAAGGCTAATGGAAATGAAACCCAAGACCGGAGGAAAGTCTGATAGGGGGGAGGAGGAGGAGGAGGAGGAGGAGGAGGAGGAGGCGGAGAAAAAAGTGGTGAGGAAAAATAATTCAGAGGAGGAAAAGAAGGATGGAGGGATTAGAAGCAGCAGCAGGAGGAGAAGGAGATAAAAGTGAAGAGGAGCAAAAGAAGAATAGCTGAAGAAGAGGACGAGGAGGGGAAGGATAGGAATGAGAGAAAAAAGAATAATAAGAGAGAGGAAGAGTATGACGACGATGATGATGAGTAAGTCGAAAAAATAATAACCACTTATGAGTAAAAGAATGACATTAATTGGAGGAGGGAAAGAAAAATGATAAGGAGGAGGAGGAGGAAGAGGAGGAGGAAGAGGAACGGAGATGTTGAAGGAAGAAAGAAGAAAGAAAGGAATGCGGGACAAATAATCCACTCAAGAGCATCGGCATTTTTACCATTAAGTGGGTTTTGAGGAGCGCCAGTTGAAGCCTCCCCTCCACCGTCCACTCATCCACCCACCTGGGCACCCACTCACCTGGTTATTCACCCACCTGGCGGCTCATCCACTCACCTGTCACTCATACCTGCATGCTCTCATTATAGTTTATTTGTTATCCATGCCATCCACGGGGGTTACTGTGTTATGAGCCAGTTAGTAAATCAGTCAGTTAGTCAGCCACTCAACCGGTCAGTCAGTCACGGTCATTCAGTCAGTCAGCTAATCAATCAGGAAGGCAGCCAGTCAGCTAATTAGTCTGCAAATCAGTCAGTCAGTTAGTCAATTAATCTGTCATTCAGTCCACCAGTCAGTCAGTTAGTCAATCAGTAAGTCAACGAATCAGCCAGTCAATTTGTCGGATCAGTCAGTCAGTCAACCAGTCACTTAACCAGCCAGTCATTCTTTCATTCATTCATTCAGTCGGTCGGAGAGTCAGTTAGTTTTTCAGTCAGGCAATCACTCAGTCAATCAATCAGTCAGTCAGTCAGTCAGCCATCACCACCAGGTAAACCACAAAAGGTATCATCATCCATCAGTCATCCAAGCCTCACCCACTCATCCATCACCTGTCATCGTCATTATATAGCCATCAAGCAATTATTCATCCCTTAAGAGACTTTCACGAACACACTTGACTCCTCGCTCATCCATCATCTCCACCACCACCGCCACCACCACTACCACAACCACCACCACCACCACGGCCATTCTCAGTGTAATCAAGGCTTTCTTAACATAACCGTTTTAATTTCTTTCTCATATTCCTATTCACACACACACACACACACACACACACGCCTCTTCATCCGTCATCCACTCGTCCCCAGTCACTCAGCCGACAAGACCGCCCGGGGCATGGAGAGGTCGAGGAGGAGGAGGAAGAGGAGGAATAAGAAGGAAGGAAGGGGAAGGGAAGGAGCATAATTACAGGTTTCGGAGAGGTATGGGGAAGAAGAGGAAGGAAAGGGGGAAGGAGGAAGAAGGAAAAGGGAGAATGGGAGAAGTGGAAGAAGGGGCAGAAGGGAGAAGAGATTAGGCTGAAGAGAAAGAGGAGGAACTGGAGGAAAAAAAAGAAAGAAAAGGAGGGAAAGGAGGAAGAGAAAGAGGAGGAACAGGAGAAAGATTGAGAGGAAGATGGAAAAAAGAAAGAAAGAAAAAAGGAGGGAAAGGAGGAATGAAGGAAAGAAGGACTAAAGAAAGAAAGAAAGAAAAAAACATTGAAAGGAAGGAAGGAAGGAAAATGAAAAATGGGAACCGAGGAGGTGGAACAGGAGAAAGAAGAGGAGAGGAAGGAAAGAAAGGGCATAATTGATAGGCCGAAGGGAAGGAGGAGGAGAAGGAGGATCGTAAGGAAGGAAGGCAGGAAGGAAGATTGAAAGGAGGGTCGGAATAAGGAAACAGGAAACGCCTAGACTATCATATACCCCCCTCCCCCATCCCCTCCCCTCCTCCCAACCCCCATTCCCGCCCCATCCCGCCCGTTCAGTGTGGGTGTGGCGGGGCGGGGCGGGCGTTAGGGGGCTGGTAAGAAGGGGGGGGGGGGTAAGGCGTTGCTGTGGGCGAGGAAATGATCCCAAAATACAGACGAAGGAGAACTGATCGCTTGGATAAACTTACACCACTCCGTCTACGGCCTGTTGGTGATGGGTGGTGGTGGTGGGAGGGGGGCAAGGGGGGGTAGAGGGGTAGGGTAGGGTATAGAAAGCAGGGAGTGGTAACGATGAAGGAAGAGCAAGGTAGGGCAAGGGTGGAGGGGGAGTGGAGGAAGGGAGGGTAAGGTGAGAGGAGGAAGAGAGGAGGAAAAGGAAGTGGTAGAGAAAGGAAGGAGAGAGGGAGGGATATGATAAAGAAAGCAAAGGAAAAAGGGAGGAAAAAGTAAAGTAGAAGTAGATGAAAATGAAAAAAAATATGATAATTACGATACAGTAGATTTAAAAAGGATTAAGAGACAAGGGAAGGATGAGAGGAAGAGGAAAACGAATAACCAGTCATAACAACAACAACAACAACAACAACAACAAAAATAATAATAATAATAATAATAATAATAATAATAATAATAATAATAATAATAATAATAATAATAATAATAACAATAATAACAATAATAATAATAGTGAACAATGCAAGAATAGAGGTATGACAGAACAAAGAGGAGGAAATAACGAGTGAAGGAGGAGGAGAAGGCGAAGGAAGAGGAGGAGGAGGAAGAATAAAATAACGGAAAGAGAAAGAGGAGAAGCAGGAGGAGGAGGAGGAGGCATGGTAGAGGAGGAGAAGTGTGAGGCCGAGGCCCCGGGGCTCGAGGACAGCACCTCCGAGGGGGATGAGTGAACTCTGTGGGCGGTGAAGCAGAACGTGACGCGATGAAGGGACGTCTTTTTAGCTCCTTTCGGCCGGCGCGGGAGGAGAGTGTTAAGGAGAGTTAGTGATTCCTGAGCCTATTCAATGACGTAGAGTTAGTTCTTGTAATTACTCGTCCCTATTATCATTATTCATTACGGGAGAGGATGAATCTTTTTAGCTCCTTTCGGCCGGCGCGGGGAGGAGAGTGTTAAGGAGAGTTAGTGATTCCTGAGCCTATTCAATGACGTAGAGTTAGTTCCTATAATTACTCTCCCCTATTATCATTATTCATTATGGAAGAGCAAAAGTTATATGAGTCTTTTGAGCTCCTTTCGGCCGGCGCGGGAGGAGAGTGTTAAGGAGAGTTAGTGATTGTTCTACCGAGGAAGAGTTCACTGATTTCTGGGCCTATTCAATGTAGTCAGTTTCTTCTTCTATTATTATTATTATTTTTTTTTGGTGAAATGCATCCGTGATATAAGTCCTTTTAGCTCTTTCTGGCAACGTTTAGAAAGGAAGTATTTAGTGCAGGGAGAGTTGATTGATTTCTGAACCTCTCGAGGGTTAAAAAATTTATTATCGTTTATTAATATCCTTCCTTTGTTCCTCCCTTCCTTCTGTACCACTCCTGTTTCCTTCTCCTCCTCCTCTTCCTTTTGTACCCTCTCCAATTGCAGTGTGGAGATTATGAGTGATGTCGGTGTGTTTTAGTTATCATCTGGCGGCGCGGGGACAGAAGGGGTTCAATAGAGAGGAAACTTGAGTGATTTTGAGCCACTTAAGCGATACAAAGTCTTCTTCTTCTTATTATTATTATCATTATTATTATTGTCACATGTGGAGCGAAGTTAGGTCCTGTTTTAGCTTTCTTTCTGGCGGTGTTGGGAAGAAAGATGGTTAATGTAGGTGATAGCTGTGTAATCCTGAGCCTTAATAAGCAATGTAAGTCGAGAAAATGCTTGTACGGGAAGGTATGGCAGTTCTTTTTAGCGTCTCCTCGGTGACGCGAAACAGTTATGGAAAGCAGTTTGTTATAGGGAGAACTTTATAAACTAATGCGTCCTTTTAACAACGTATAGATGGAAAAGGATTGGTTGTCAGGGAAGGTATAAGATATTTTTACTCCTCCTTTTTGCGATGTAGGGAAAGAAAGGGATTGGCTGTCAGGGAAGGTACAATATATTTTTAGTTCTTTTGCGATGTAGGGAAATAAAGGGATTGGCTGTCAGGGAAAGTACAACATATTTTTACTTCTTTTTGCGATGTAGGGAAAGAAAGGGATTGGTTGTCAGGGAAGGGTGTAAGCGATTTGTATGTCTTCTTAGCGATGTATGGAAAGAAATGATTGGCTGTGATGTAAAGTATAAAAGATTCTTAAGTCATTTTTGCGATGTAAGAAAAAAGGGAAAGAAAGTGAATGGTTGTAAGGGGAAGGTATGAGCGATTTGTATGTCTTCTTAGCGATGTATGGAAAGAAGTGATTGTTAGTGATATAAAGTATAAACGATTTTTAAGTCATTTTTGCGATGTAAGAAAAAGGGAAAAGAAAGGGAATGATTGTAAGGGAAAGGTATAAGCGATTTGTATGTCTTAGCGATGTATGGAAAGAAGTGATTGTTAGTGATATAAAGTATAAACGATTTTTAAGTCATTTTTGCGATGTAAGAAAAAAGGGAAAGAAAGGGAATGGTTGTAAGGGAAAGGTATAAGCGATTTGTGTGTCTTCTTAGCGATGTGTGGAAAGAAATGATTGGTTGTGATTTAAAGTATAAACGATTCTTAAGTCATTTTTGGAGATGTAAGAAAGAAAAAGATTCGTTGTCAGGGAAAAGTATAAGTGAATTCTAGGCCTCTTTCCTCTTGTTATCTCCTTGTGCATCATTGTGCCCAGCGATGCCCGATTCTCATACTCAGCCTTTTACATTTTTTTTTTAACAGAAAAGGAAACAGTTCAAGGGCGTAAAAAAAAAAAAACAATAATAAAAAAAAGCCCGCACTTACTGTTCCTGAAATTTGCCAACTTCCAACCCAAAATCTGTCTCCTCCACCACAATAACTATATTCATTTATAGTTATCGTTGAAGTGGTTGATCATTTATGTCTTCTTTGCAATAGTTGTGTAAAAAAATGGTATATACAATGTGGTAAATACGATAATATGGCATCGCTCCTTGTGCCTTTTCTGGCGGCGTAGGGAAGGAGAGTTTTAAAAGCAGAAGACATTACATTGATTTCCACGCTGCCATTTAACCCGGTAGCTGCGGGGATCGTGTTTCTTAAAGGCCCCTCTAAGCGAGAAAAATGAGAAAAAATCATCACTCACGCAAACCATTTCATAATATATATCAACGCATTTGTGATCAGTTTATGAATCATCTATTTTTGGGGTTATATCGTGGCAAAAACTTCGCTGCTACCGGGTTAATAACGTGGTGGGGGAAGGGGAGGAGGAGGAGGAGGAGGGAAGTAGTTTGGCGTTATGGGAAGATAAGTATAGTTCGTTGTAGAGAAAGTTGTTATTTTAGCGTCCTTGTTATCAGTGTAGGGGAGAAAATATCCGTTGTGAGAAAAAAGTCTGACTGAGGATAATGATGTATAACGAGGATAATGATGTTGACGGTTCATTAGTACCAACGCAGGGGGGGAAAGTACATACATCGCTGAGAAGACATACAAATCGCTTATACCTTTCCCTTACGACCATTCCTTTTTTTTTCCCCCTTTTTCCTCACATCGCAAAAATGACTTAAAAATCGTTTATACTTTACATCACAGGCAATCATTTCTTCCCATACATCGCTAAGAAGACATACGAATCGCTTATACCTTTCCCTTACGACCATTCCCTTTCTTTCCCTACATCGCGAAAAGAGGTAAAAATATATTGTACGCAGGAGGGAAAGTGTTTGCTGTAGAGGGTAAAATATATTGTTAGGGATTTCTGATTTTTTTTTCAGCTGCACGAGGAAAGTAATTATTTGCTGTGGGAGAGAAAAGAAAATATTGACTGTTTTTTGCATATTTTCAACGCTGTAGGGAAAGAAAAGTATTTGTTGTAGAAGGAAAAGAAACTCAAGGAAAGACATTTTAACTTCAGAAACTCATAATGATAAAAAAGGAAGAAAATAATTGTTTCTGCGTCTTACCAGCGGCACAGAGTTAGAAAATATTTGATGAAGGAGAAAAAAAAGTCAATCAAATAACCTTTTTCAGAAATGCAAAAGGATAAAAAAAGAGGAAAATATTACATTTCTTCATATTTTCTGCTTCAAAGATAAAGATGATTTGACATGGAAGAGAGAAAAAAAAGATAAGTAATATTTCGCTTCCTCTCAGTATAACTATTTCTGCGTCATTCCCTTCCTTTCGTGACGACCGATCGCAAGGAAAGTGGCGTCATCATCATCATCAGAGCTTCCCGCAGTCACCGTCATCACGCTATCTTGGTCGTTACGCCGTTACCGTGTTTAATTGGCTGGCGAAAATTTGTTATCACGGAAAACAGAACCGTCATACTCGAAGGGAAATGTGTGTAATGCAGAGGTGAGCTGAGGTACTGGGGGGATGGGGGAGCTGCGAAGGTGAACAGCCGGGGGAACATGATCTCTCTCTCTCTCTCTCTCTCTCTCTCTCTCTCTCTCTCTGTATGTGTAAGTCATCTAGTGTATAAATGTCTGTAGAATGCATATCTAAATCCTTTTCTGCTTCTCTCTCTCTCTCTCTCTCTCTCTCTCTCTCTCTCTCTGTATATATAAGTCTACTGAGGTATAAATTTTCGTAGAATGCATAGCTATCTCCTTTTGGGCTTGTCGGTCTCTCCGTCTGTCCATCTGTCTGTCTGTCTGTCTGTCTGTACGGTCAGGTAATGATTATCCGAGTTCCCTAATTAACACCTTTTTGTCCTCCTCAGGTATGTACGACAAGGCGCTAAACACCACCCCTTATAGCGACGACCCTGCCTGCTGGTGAGTGCGTGTGTGTGTGTGTGTGTGTGTGTGTGTGTGTGTGTGTGTGTGTGTGTGTGTTGTGTGTGTGAGAGAGAGAGAGAGAGAGAGAGAGAGAGAGAGAGAGAGAGAGAGAGAGAGAGAGAGAGAGAGAGAGAGAGAGAGAGAGAGAGAGAGAGAGAGAGAGAGAGAGAGAGAGAGATCAGGTGAATTTCAATATATATACAAAATTACAACAACATTCCTCTCCTGTTTTGTAATTTTGCTCGATGTGAACTTATTGCTTTTACCAAATATTACATACAATCACTAACCTCACTCTCATCTAACCCTCCATCTACCTATCTGTATCTATCTATCTATCTATCAGTCTATATATCTATCTTAATATCGATACACATGAAATAAAACTCAGACAGCCACGTTGAAATAGTATCGTAATAGCACGCATAGAGACGACTAATGGCCCGCTGACGTGACTCGGCGCCATTAACAACCGCGAAAAGGAAAGGAAGGAAGATACGGAACAGCTAAAAAGAAATTACAGTGATATAAAAGTACGGGGGAAGAAATGGGAAGAGGTTCGGGTCAGAGGAGAAAAAAAATGTTAGTAGCCCCAAGTGAGAAGAGGGTGACCGGTGTGTGTGTGTGTGTGTGTGTGTGTGTGTGTGTGTGTGTGTGTGTGTGTGTGTGTGTGTGTGTGTGTGTGTGTGTGTGTGTGTGTACTGTAATGTGATTGACTGGAGAAAGTTAATTTATAGATTGTTTGCAACTTTCAATGTATATGTCAATTACTTTTTTTCATTCTTTCATGCTCTTCAGTACCGCCAATATCATCACCATCATCAGTCACTACTATTCGTCTACAGGACAGAGATAACTCCCAACAACTCTTAACTTCATCTCTCCTCCTGTTTCTCATTCTCCCCTGACTTCTGTGATTCCTTTGTTGCTACTCTGTTCCTCTCGTGTGTGTGTGTGTGTGTGTGTGTGTGTGTGTGTGTGTGTGTGCCCTTTCCTCATTACCGGCCGCGGCACACGGGGCGGCGGGCAGTGCTATCAGGGCGTGACGCGGCTTCATTAGGGCGTCACGATGGCCGGCCGCGTGATGCCCCGCGGGAGGCGTCGCGGGGCCCCGGGCTGCCTCACGTGCGGCTACGGCCCTCGGGAGGCAGAGACCGGGCCAGGGAGGAATTTTTGGACCATTAGGACCATTAGAGCCACAACGCGGGGCATCCTAATGAGGGGGCGTGGGGAGGCGGGGTCGCCCCTCACTTTGTGGTCATGGCGGTGCTCACCCGAGGCTGCCTCAGGACCCGCCTTGGTGCCGCCACGCCGGGGCTGCCGCGCGCCGCCCCCAGTAGTGGCTGTGAGTGACAGTGTTGACGGGAAGATGACAGCAGTAACAGCAAGCAAGACTAAAGCGAGGAAAATAATGGGGGACGACAACAGGAATAACAGCAAATCTACAACGAAGAGAGTAATGATAGTAGTGACGACATCGACAGTAATAATGTTGGTAATCTTTATCTTCATCATCACCCTACATCATTACATGGACCTCTCACAAGCGTTTCCTATAGTTCATGTCTTGCGTGACTCTATCTCCAATTTCGAGGTACACGTTCCATATATCTCAAAACTTCATCACGCTCTCCGCTGCACGGCCGCCCCTCGTCCATTTGTCGTCCACTCTCGCCTGTGATGTGCCGCGACCATTGCCGTCTCTTTATCATATTTGGCTTTTATTGTGTCATCTGGTTTTGTTTGTTTTGTAACTATTATATTATTGTAACATTATTATTATTATTTTCATTATTTTTTTATTATTATCATTATCATTATCGTAATAATAGTAGTAGAAGCGGTAGTTGTATAGTCATCAACATTACTGTTCTTAACATACAAAATATATTGATAATCATTATAATAATAATTTTAATAATAATAATAATGATAATAATAATAATAGTAATCATAATAATATACTAATATAGTAATGTTGATAATAATAGTTATAGCAAGTATTTTTAAAATTTCTTCTTCTTCTTATTTTTATTATCGTTATTATTATTAATAATATTTCAGTTTCAGAATGATATTAATAACAAAGATAATAATAATAATTTTATTATTATTAATGTTATTATTATTATTATTATTATTATTATTATTATTATTATTATTATTATTATTATTATTATTATTATTATTATTATTATTATTATTATTATTATTATTATTTTATACAATCATTAATATTGCAATAATTATTATTGTTACTATAAATAATTATTATATTAATTATAGTAATAATGATACTTATTATTATCATCATCTATATTTTTTATCAGTTTTAATTATTTCAAGTCACCGTATATAAAAATTACTGAAAGCTAATGGAGAGAGAGAGAGAGAGAGAGAGAGAGAGAGAGAGAGAGAGAGAGAGAGAGAGAGAGAGAGAGAGAGAGAGAGAGAGAGAGAGAGAGAGAGAGAGAGAGAGAATACGAAATACAACTAAATATACCTTGACTGAGAACAAAGGTAATTGTTAGAAAAACACAACATTTGCATAATGTGAAAGCGGAAACCCAAAACATGGACACTAAAGCCGAATGTTTACCCGCGTGACGGCCCGACGCGCATGTGTGTCGCGAGGCTGCGAGGAGGTGAGGCTGAGAGAGAGAGAGAGAGAGAGAGAGAGAGAGAGAGAGAGAGAGAGAGAGAGAGAGAGAGAGAGAGAAGCAAAGGCAGTAAGAAGACAACGATGTAGACGTAGATGAAGTTAGACGAAGAAGGGCGAGACACAAGAGGCAAGAAGAAGGACAAGGATAATAGACGGACTCGCGGACAAGTTGAAAACAGAAAGATCGCTACTCAAGTCTGTTTGTTCAGGGTACTCCAAAATATTACCGTCGAATGCTGTGGGGAAAAAAATAACAAAAATGGAAAGCCGTCGGGTACAAAGGAAATGGAAGATGGATAAGAGGGAAAGAGGGAAAACATGAAAGATAAAAGAGAAACTGAAAACTGAGAAATCAAAACCAAGAGAGCAAAGAAAACACATCTTATTCAAGGGAGAAAGAAGGAAGGAAGGAAGGAAGGAAGGAAAGCAGATGAAAGGGAAAGAGTGAAAACATAAATAGACCTCAACTTAAAATAAAAACCCAAAGAGCAAAGAAAATGCAAGACTGGAGATGAACAATGGAAGAAAGGAAACGTGAAAAAAAAAAATAGAAGAGGAAACCTGCAATCAATAAAAGGACAAACGGGTACAGACCACAGACAGACAGAGGAAAGGGAGCGGGAGGGAGGAAAGAAAGCGGCGTTGTGAGGAGTCTGGAGGCAACAGGTATATACAAAGGTAGGGAGGAAGGTAGGGGAAGAAAAGGTTCACAGCGATGCTTAGTATTCAATAACAAGAGAGAAAGGAAAGAGCAGGGAAGGTTCTCAAGGATACACATGGTTCAAGAAGTGGAGAGTGGGAGACAATGTTCATGTGGTCAAGCTAGGGTTCAGAAACGAGAGAGGGGGAAGGGAGTGGTACAGAATAGGTTCACATGGATGCAGAAGGTTTATGGATAAGAGAGAAGGAGGAAGGCAGCCAGAAGAGGTTCACAGGGTTACACTCATTATATAGGTTCATCTGATAGAGGACTAGGTTCGTAAATCATAATAATAGGCTCACAATCATGCACAAGATATAACAAACTAGAAAAAAAAGAGGGACAGACTTATCAGGTTCACAAGCCTATAGTATGTTCAAAAGCAAAAATAGGTTCACATGGAGAGGCAGAGAGGCCTTTCAGACACATAAGGTTCACAAACACGAAAGAAATAGACGGACAGAGTCACATCAGGTCCACAAACCTATAAACAAAAACAAGCATGATATATATAAAAATAGGTTCACATGGACAGGCAGGGACAGGGACAGGAGACAGGGACACACACAAGGTTCATAAACAAGAGAGAGAGAGACAGAGGGACAGAGGGTTCATAAGTCTACACTCCGAGGTTCATAAGCAAGAATAGGTTCACATGGACAGAGTGGCCGGGAGGGACGGCACTCAGAGACACACACAACACAGGGTTCATAAACAGGCGCACACCACTCAGGGCCACACGAGGTTCATAAACACGAGGGTCAATAAAGAGATAAGGCACCCGGGTGAGAGGGGCGACGCATAAGAGCGGCGGGCCCCAAGGGAGGCTGGGCGGCGCAGGTGCTAATGAGGAAAGTCTGCGTGTGTACAGGTGGAGGGAGGTTTAGGGGGAGACGCCGTGTGGTGGTGGTGGGGTGGGTGCGTAGGTCATGGGTGGGAGATGGAAGGGAGGGTCGGGGGGTAGGGTGGAGGGGGCCGAGTAGAAATGGAGATGGGCTGGATGCTGAGGGGTGTTTGTTTCTGTCGTCGTTGTTGTTGTTGTTGTTGGTTTTCATTTGCTGTTATTCCTGCTGATGATGATGTCACTAATATTACAGTTTACTTGTGCTGCTAATCCTCCTTATAGTTCTGTGTTTATAAGAACGATGCTGATAATAATAATAATAATAATAATGATAATAATAATAATAATAATAATAATAATAATAATAATAACGACAATAGTAACAGCAGCAGCATCACCGTATCGCCTTTCCGAACAAGGTTATCGGTCACGGTCAAGGCTTGTCTGTGTGTGTGTGTGTGTGTGTGTGTGTGTGTGTGTGTGTGTGTAGGTGTTGCACGATCCTTCTCCGTGAGTGTTCCCAGGCGGGCAGCTCGTGTCGCGGCGTCGTGTTGGCCGTGTAATGGCCGCCACGTGATGGACGACACACAGAAATGACCGTGTTTGGCGGCGCCCCACAATGGTCCTCTTGACGGCGGGCGGCGCTGCAGGTCACGCGGGGTCACGGGCCGCCGCGTGACCCTGCCCCAGGGACTCACGCACGCCAGGCAAGCCAACGCAAGCCCGCGCGGCGAATGGTCCCGGCGCAGCACACCCCTGCGAAGGCCTGTAGGGAGGAGTGAATGCAAAACTCACCACGTGGAGGCAGGCGGCGCGGCAGGAGGCAACGCTGATGCTGGCTGACAGGGTGGCGGTGGCGGCCGTGAGGGTGCCGCCCCCCACTAACATTACTGCCGCCGCCACCACCGCCGCCATGGCTGACGATGGGGACAGTCCACTCGACATGTTCTCCCGGTCCAACACAGTTATAAACGCCACAACACTTTTGATGCCGACTCTGTGGTTTGTTATCAGGCGAGGTGTGCGGCGCGGCACCGACACACCGTGGCACACAAACACACTCACACGTCACACACAAGCACACGCACACGCACGTCGCAACAACGACTCTCGCGGCGCTCACGACCTTCCCATCCTCGAGCGGGGCGTCGCGGCCTCAACGCTGCGTCTCGAAGGACTGCGATGTGCTCCGCTAGCCCGCGCGTCTGCACATGCGGCGGCCGCTCATGACACTGGGAAACATGCCGCCGCGACCACCCGCCACAACACTTGAGGGTCCCTACTGACTCGTGCACATGTTGCCGGCAGCGCAGTGTTGCCTCTGTCGGCGGAAAACATGTCGCACAGTGGCGGACGACTGAGCGTGGAGGGAAGGTTTGTTATCTCCCCGTGGTGGCGGCGGAGTGTGCCCGTGGAGATATTGACAGGCCCTTGGGTGAGGCCTGGGCTGCCGTCACCTTGTCGCCTGTCCACAGAGCCGTGTCTGGGGTGTCACCAGGTGAAGAGCGGCTGGCGCTCGCTCGCAACACCTGGCGGAGGCGTCGGCGACCACTCTCAACACGGGAAGCCGGGAGCTGCGAGGCTTCTTGGGCCGCGGCGGGGAAAAAAGATGAAAGATTAAACGGAGATTATAAAGTAATTAAAGTAGACAAGTTAATCATGGCTAGAGAGAGAGGTAGGGTGGGTGGGTGGGGGAGAAGCAGGCAAGGGAAGGGAAGCAGGCAGGGGAGAGGGAAAAGGGGGAGTGGGGGAGTCTGTAAGTAAGTAAGATGTTTTGCGGTGGGTAGACTTGAGGGGGGGAGGGTAAAATGGGCTGGCTAGTGTGGGTGGGTGAGGAAGTGGGTGGATAGACGTGGGGGTGTGGGCTAAGCTAAACTCCGCCCACTGTTGCCCCGGGACACACACACACACACACACACACACACACACACACACACACACACACACACACACACACACACACACACACTCTTCCTGTCTTTAATATACTGTTATGTAGATCTGTGCGAATAAGACACTCGAACTCAAGGTCAGAGGGGTGAGGTGTGTGTGTGTGTGTGTGTGTGTGTGTGTGGTGGAGAGCTTGGCATTGTGGCGGGACGAGAGAGGGAAGACTGAGGAGCACAGGAAGGGAGGATGATCGAATTGAGATACCATTTAGCCCATCTTGTTCCTGTCTGTCTGCCCGTCCCTTCGTCTGTCTGTGTCTGTCCATCATTGTGCTCCGTCTTCATGCCCTCTCGCCTCCCTGTGATGTGATGCCCCCCCCTCTTCTATACATCCCCCCCCCCTCACCCTCTTCTTGGTATCTACAGCATCTTAACCATCTCATCCTTTTCCTCTCTACACTCCACATCTCTCGTATTATCGGGGTCTCTTATGCTTTCTTCCCCTCCTCTCATCTAATTTATCTCCTTTCAGTTCCCTCTGTTTACTCTTTTTCCTGTTTCTCTTTGTTCCTTTTTCTCTCCCATCCCTTCCGTTTTGTGTTCACCCTTTCCCGTCTCTTGTCGCAATCGTTCTATCCATCCTTTATCTGGTTTCCCTTCCCTTCCTCTTCCCTCTCTTTCCTGTCTGCCTTAGTACCCTTCCTCTGTCCCACCGTCTTTCCCTGTTTACTCTTTTCCTGCTTCCCTGTGTTCTCTTTCTCTCCCATCCCTTCCGTTTTGTGTTAACCCTTTCCCGTCTCTCTTGTCGTAATCGTTCTATCCATCCTTTATCTGGTTTCCCTTCCCTTCCTCTTCCCTCTCTTTCCTGTCTCCCTTCGTACCCTTCCTCCGTCCCACCGTCGTTTCCTTACATTCCCTCTTCCATGTCACAACCCTTCCCTACATTCCTCTCCCACCTTTTTTTTTTATACTTGTTTCTCTGCCTTATCTGTGTCGCCCTACCCTTCCCTTACCTCGCTGCCTTCCCCGACCCTCCCTACCTACGTTCCTATCTCAGCTTTTCCTCTCCCACTACTCTTCCCACTACCCCCTACCTCCCTCTTCCTTGCCCCAACCTGATCCTTGCTCATCTCCCATCTTTCCCCCTCCTCCCTGCCTTCTCTCACCTCCCTCCTCCCCCAGGGCGTGTGACAGCAACGCTCACGGAATGAATTTATCACACGGGGCGGGTCGGCAGCTTTTGAGGCGATCAGTGAAGGTTAACTTGCAGGGTTGGAACATAAGAGTGCATGAGGGATGGTGGAGGGGGCGAGTGAGGGAGTAAAAGGGAGGCTATTGAGAATGTATGCTGTAAGGGACTGGTGGAGGCTATGGATGGTATGCTTTTGAGGTGAATATGCAGTGAAGGAGGTTAACTTGTGGTGAAGATTACAGAAGAGGGAAAGATGCTGGAGGGGTACGAAGGTAGAATAAAGGAAGGCTACGCTAGGATATTGGGTACATGCTAGAAAGGTATTGGATTCTATATGGTAAAGGAGTATCACATAGGGTTTTGAAAGCGGTGTTTTTGGATGTTTCTCGGGTGTAGGTGTGAGTGTACAAATGTGAGAATGGAGGGTAAGGAGGATTAGGCGACTGGGCTCAAGTTATAAGGGATTACGAACATCAGGATAATGGGATAAGGGGAGATCAGGCAACTGGGTTCAAATTATGGTAAATGCCAGAGTGCGTTGGTGTGGGTGTGAACATAATAAGAGATGCCAGAGAGGTACGAGAATAGAGGATGAGAGTAGGTTAAAAAGGAGAGGCTGAAGGAGAACGCGAATAGAGGATAAGGGAAGTCAAGGCTAATGGATACATACTAGAGTGTAATTGATTTTGGAGTGGGTGTAAGAGACAAAATGAGAGTGCAAAGAGAATGATAGGGACAGTATAGATGTACAGAAGGCGTGTGTGAGAGGTATTATGGTGTTATATAATAGTATCTTGTGTATTGGGTGGGGACATGGAAGGGAATGTAAGGAAACGGAGGGGGTAGAGAGGAAGAGTATGAAAGGGAAATGGTAAGGAGTGTAGGGGAGAGAAGATACGTAGAGGGGGAAAAAGAGTAAAGTATATTGTTATGTGTACAGAGATGTGTGTGTAGGGGGTGAAGACTTGACAGAATGTATGTATAGCTTAAAGATATTGTGTAAAGGAGATGCGTAGTGAGTAAGGGAAGGGGGGCATATCAGCATGTTTAGTGGGGGTATGTAAAGGATATTGTGGTGTGTCTGGGGGGGGGGGGGAGATGCAGGTCGTCGGGAGTGGGGGGAAGGGGAGGCTTGATGCTGAAGGAAGAAGGTTAAGAGTGGCATGGAGTGTGAAAGAGAGAGACGCATCTAGTCAAAAGAAAGAAATTAAAGAAACTGATAGCAAATTGGAGAGAGAGAGAGAGAGAGAGAGAGAGAGAGAGAGAGAGAGAGAGAGAGAGAGAGAGAGAGAGAGAGAGAGAGAGAGAGAGAGAGAGAGAAACGCATCTAGTCAAAAGAAAGAAAGAAATTAAAGAAAATATTAAGTAAGAGGAGGGAGCGCCAAGGAATAAGAAGCAGCGAAGATATATATAATTATGCAATGCCGAGAAAACGAAATTAAAGATAAAGAGAGAAATCAGGAAGAGATAAGAGACAACATCACTTGCTCTTCCTCTCTTTTTCTCTCTCTCACCTCCCTCTCTTACACACACTCTCCCTCTCTCTATCTCTATCTGTCGCATCTCGCTATATTTATCTCCCGCATTCGTATCTCGTGTGATCTCTGCGTCCACAAGCGTGTCTCCTGCCTCTCCCTTCACACCCGCGTTTCCTTTTGATCCTCCTCACTACTCTCCATCTCCTCCCTGCTTTCCGCCGCCCCCCTAACTCCATCCTCTTCTTCCTCCTCTGCTCTGCCCCCGCCCCCCACCACGCCCCCGACTCCTCCTTCCTCTCTGCTTCATCCCCGCCTCCTCCCCCTCTTTCCTCTCTGCCTCCTGCTTCGCCTCCTTCCTCTCTCCGTTTTATTTACTCCTCCTCCTCCTCCTCATTTCCTATTTTCGCTCTTTCTCGTCATCTTTACTCCTTCCCCAGCTTTCTCTTTCTTCCTTTCACTCTTCCTCCTCTTCTTTATGTAACTTTCCTCTCTTTCTTTCTCCCTCCTACTTTGCCCTTTCGTCTAACATATCTCCGTCCCTCTCCTTTCTTCTCTCTCCCCTTCATTTTCTCTTTGTTTATTGGTCTTGCTCCTCACCGTTCCTTCTTTTCTTCTTTTCTTTTCTTTTCTTTTATTCTCTTCTCTGCTCCCTTTTCCTGGTTCTCATGCACCGCTCTGAAGCACATCCCTCCACCCGAAGAAGGAGAAGAAGAGGAAGAAGAAGAATTAAAGGCTTGAGAGAGTTTGCGACGAAAGAAAGCTCCGCCAAGATCCGCCAAGTACGAGATCGTAAAGTTAAGGGAAGAATTAATGTTTAGGAGGCGCTTGGAGTGCATAGCGGCGGCGGCGGCGGCAACGAATCCTCTCTCTCTCGCTTGTAACCTTTCCCAGCTGCCGGATGTGAGGCGCCGCGCAGCTATAACGAGAGTATTTAGCGTGTAGGTAGTGCGTCTCTTTCCCACGTTGGGGTGAGGATGAAGATACGGGGAACTTAGAGATGAGGGAACTTGGTGTGCATTTGTTCTACTGTAAAGGAAGCAGCTCAAGGTTAAAAAAGGATAGAACTCGAGATAAGAATAGAAAAAAAATGGAAATGCACCGATACCTTTTCTTTTTTGTTTTTATAGACAGTAAAGGAGAGAAGCCAAACGTGTGAAATAGGTGTGTAGAAAGAGGGAAACGATCTTAACTTGCTACTCCATACAAAGCTTCCAAATAAACAGAGGAAGATGTCGAGCGTACAGCAATATAGTTTAGTGGTAGAATTGAGTGCATCTGCCATGTTGGATTAGGAGGAAAGTAGATAAAAATAGTCTGAAAAGTAAAGAAAATAAGAGCATAGTCGACAAAGGATAGGGAAAAGAAAGAAAATGGAACCATGAAAATATAAGATGGAAGTAGAAAAAAAGGAAAATAGACAAATGAGAGGGAGAAATAAATAAAAAAAGGGGGAGTCGAAAATGAAAAGGGAAGTTAGAAGAATATAGGGGATAAAAAATAATGAGTAGGAGACAGTAAGAAAAATAAATAGAAAAAGTTATAAATGAATCGGGGAAGTAGAAAATGTTAGGAGGAAGAAGTAGAATGAGAGGAGGAAGAAGAAAAAGAGGAGGTAGAATAAGTGAAAGGATAATAAAAAATAATGAGTAGGAAACGGTAAAAAAATAAATAGAAAAAGTTATAAATGTGTCGGGGAAGTAGAAAATGTTAGGAGGAAGAAGTAGAATGAGAGGAGGAAGAAGAAAAAGAGGAGGTAGAATAAGTGAAAGGAAAATAAAAAATAATGAGTAGGAGACGGTAAGAAAAATAAATAGAAAAAGTTATAAATGAGTCGGGGAAGTAGAAAATGTTAGGAGGAAGAAGTAGAATGAGAGGAGGAAGAAGAAAAAGAGGAGGTGGAATAAGTGAAAGGAAAATAAAAAATAATGAGTAGGAGACGGTAAGAAAAATAAATAGAAAAAGTTATAAATGAGTCGGGGAAGTAGAAAATGTTAGGAGGAAGAAGTAGAATGAGAGGAGGAAGAAGAAAAAGAGGAGGTAGAATAAGTGAAAGGATAATAAAAAATAATGAGTAGGAGACGGTAAGAAAAATAAATAGAAAAAGTTATAAATGAGTCGGGGAAGTAGAAAATGTTAGGAGGAAGAAGTAGAATGAGAGGAGGAAGAAGAAAAAGAGGAGGTAGAAAAAATAAGAGGGAATTAGAAAAAAAGAAAAAAAGGAGGTTAAAGCTGAGGAAAGGGTAAAGAAACATCGACACTGAAAGGCATCTGAACCGAAACCAATGACTTTTTTTTTATTATTTTTTTACGTATACGATTAAAAAAACGGATCAAGAACAAAGCAAAATCAGAGAAAATATATGACAATCCTAGAAAATCCTTGATGTTAGCTGCAAGGCGTATTTACTGGGCACAGCGATTTTTATTATTCCTGTGAGAGAGGCGAGCGAAGGACAAAATCAAAGTGTAAAAAAAAAAAAAAAAATAGATGAAGAAATTCCCGAAATGACTCTGAACTAAAGCGTGTGTGCCGACACCTGCAGTTTCATATGTTATCATTATTTTATTGTTTTATTTATGTGTATTCATTTTTGCTTTCGCCCCAGTAAACTCAGCGGGAGACATTTTATGGGGGCAGAAATGCATTGCAGCACGTGTTTGTGTGTTGCGTGTAGTGTTTCCTGGTGTTTCATGGCCGCGTAAACTCAGTAGACTCATAGGAATGTTTTCGTCAGAGGCGGGACCTTGGACCTCATAGAACAAAGTACTTATGTTGAGAGCTTTGAAGTGTTCCTTTGTGAGATATTCTGCGTTCAAGCTCTACTCTTTCTGCTAAATTTTCTTAAGGATGCAACATAGAACAAAGTAATACGCGTGGAAGGATTCGAATGTCACCCTTTCTGCAAAATATTCAAGAATGTAGCAATAAACAAACTATTACATATCGAAGCGTGCAAATTTTAACCTTTCTGCCAAATAAAAAATAAAAAACTAGTATATAAATATCGAAGCTTCCAAACTCTTCCCTTTCTGCCAAATATTTAAGGATGTAACATGTGAGACACCATTACATATCTCAGCATGAAAACTTATTCTGCCACATATTTGAGGACGTAACATTGAAAAGTAACACACGTTGAATGGGTCGGAGCGCTGCTTTACCGGATCGTGCAACCAAACGCGTGCCAGGTTTTATTGATTGGCGACCAGTTTCAAAGCGAGTCGCACGTGCTTCTAAGATTTACAGCTACCATTTTTCACGCTGGGGTGCTGAGAACTCACACCAACCTCAAAAACAAATAAATATAATCCGTAAATGTCATCTTAAATCGAGTACAAAGAGTTTTCAACTTCTGGGCGTATTGAAATGTTAAAAAATAGGAGCGATGTGACTTCTTGAACTTAAATAGCGTTGTGACTTCTTGAAATATGTCAGCTTCAATTGATCACGTAGTAAGTTACTGTTTTTATTTATTAAGAGTTTTGGTGTATTTAAAAGTAGGATTGTTGTGACTGCTTAAAAAAAAGTAGAACATAGAATAAGTACCGTGTCTTTTTTATTTTATTTTGGTGTTTAAAAAAAAAGAGTATGTTTGTAGCACTGCGTTGGGATAAAATAGTTTATGTGTGGGACTGTGTGCTCTGTGAAGAAAACACCTCAGCGATAGTGGCAGTTTGGTTGCATGAGTTGTTGTAACTGCAGGAAAATAAATAAATAAAATGTCTTCCTTAGTCGAGTACAGAGCCAGGTGATCATGTTTGTAAGAACTCTGGCGTGTTAAAGAAAAAAGTCCATTCGTTGAAACCACAGGAAAATAAAGAAACAAAATGTCTTCAAGATAAGTAAATAAACAGTTAAGTAAAATGTTACCTAAGATAGATGAATAGAAGTAAACTAATAAAATAAAATGAAATAAAAACATAATAAATGAAATAAAATGAAACAATATATGAAACAAATGAAATAGATAAATAAGTTAATAAGAGTGATAGAGTTCATATTTGTTTCTGGTGACCTTGACGTGTGCAGAGAAAAACCCATTATTTGAAACCACAGGAAGATGATGAATAAACACAACGTCACCTTTAATTCGCGTATTGAGTAAGAGTTTTCAGGTATTTCTGGGAACCATGACGTGATAGAAAAAAAAGGCAATTCGCTAAAACCACAGGAAAATAAATAAATACAAATGTCATCTTAATCCAACGCAGATAGAGTGAGGGTTCATGTTGCTGCTGAGAACCTTGGGGTGTCAAATAAAAGCATGTTTGTAGCACAGCGTTGGAAGAAAACAAGCCAGCGATAGGGGCAGTTTGGGTTCCACGAGGTGTTTACAGATGGGACGTAATAGCGACTCCTAGACGAACGTGCAAGGTCGCTCCCTCTGTCCCTCTATCGGGCATCGCTTTCCTCCTACGCCGAGCGAACTTAACAAGGAGAACGGGTTTGTCTTTATTAATTTTATGGAGGGTTGGAGAAGTTGGTGTGACTGGCTACTCGGTTTTTATTGTATTTTAAGTGTTTTACGTGTGTGTGTGTGTGTGTGTGTGTGTGTGTGTGTGTGTGTGTGTGTGTGTGTGTGTGTGTGTGTGTGTGTGTGTGTTTTCTTTGTTGTGTGTAGGATGTGTGTGTGTGTGTGTGTGTGTGTGTGTGTGTGTGTGTGTGTGTGTGTGTGTGTGTGTGTGTGTGTGTGTGTGTTTGAGAAAGTTTGTGGGAGAAGCAAAATAAAGAAGGAAAAACAAAACAAAACTACTGTGTGTGTGTTTGAGAAAGTTTGTGGGAAAAAGCAAAATAAAGAAGGAAAAAGCTGCGTGTGTGTGTGTGTGTGTGTGTGTGTGTGTGTGTGTTTGAGATAGTGGGGGAAGTAAAAAAAAAGTGTTTGTGAAAGTATGTGGAAAA
Organism: Eriocheir sinensis; assembly: GCF_024679095.1. Lineage (NCBI taxonomy): Eukaryota > Metazoa > Arthropoda > Malacostraca > Decapoda > Varunidae > Eriocheir > Eriocheir sinensis. The sequence continues at coordinate 17,603,284 of NC_066523.1, read as the reverse complement.
AGAAAAATTAAGGAGGAAAAAAAATAAGTGGGTGGGTGGGTGTGGGTGTGGGTGGATGTGTGGGTGTGAGTGGGTGAGCGCCAGTTTGAGATAATTAGTTGGGAAAAAAACAAATAAAAAAAACTGCGTGTGTGTGTGCGTGTGAGGGGGAGGAGGGGAGATACAGGCGGACACAGGTGGGCCATGTGTTCCCTCAGACGCCTCACGTAGCAGAAAATGACCCAAAACCCTCACGTTCGACCTTCCTCGGGACACCTGTCGACGGGGGCACCTGGCGCGGCCTCTCGATCAGAAGGTCCGTGTTAGTCTCCTTGTTTTACCTTGTTGCTATTATGTCGTGGTCGGGTGTCAAGGTATCCCGGTTGTAATACAGGTGTTGTGGCCCCTGCTGCTACCTTGGAGGAGGAGGGGGAAGAGGAGGAGGAGAAAGAGGAGGAACATTGGTGTGCCTGGCGAGGTAAGGGGCCGCAGGGCTTCTCTTGTACGCGTTGAAGCTCCTCGGTAATTCTTGCTTGTCACCACTTCTGTCTAATAGAGGAGTGAGAAAAAGAAGAAAGATTCTGTTTCAGTTATTTCGAGTCTCGCTTAAAACATTACTCACGTGACGAAGACCTACCTTCCTACCTGTCTACCTACTTACCTGCCTTCCTATCTACTTACCTATCTACCTACCTACCAGCCTATCTACACCCTTTCCTACCTATCTATATCAACGTGCGTACCTACCAATTTATCTACCTACATATACATACAACCATCCATCCATCCATCCATCCATCCGTCCGTACAAACATATATACACACCTAAATACACACATAACATTAATACATACATACACACATATAGTACTCTGCCCCGGTTCACACGCTTCTGATATTGGTTTTGTTGAGTTTTTTTTTTTTTTTTTTTTGCTGTAGTCTATGTTTACGGCGACATATTTTTCTGACCGAGGCGCTCTTCTGCACGATGCACCTCCACGCGGCCTCACCTCAAGAACCCGAAGCTGCGGCCAAAGCTGGGGCTGATGAATAGCTGGCGGGCGGTCTTCGAGTATTCAGCGGCTGTATAAAAGTCTCTCTTCTCTTGTCCGTCGGGTGGGTTCGAATGTGGGACCTTGTTTGTATACTTCCATCTGCTAACGACTGACCCACCGCTCCGCTAGTAAGAAATAAGAGGAATAGGATAAAGAGGATGAAAAGATGAAGAAGAAAAGAAGAAAAAGAAGAAGAAAAAAAAGAAGAAAATAGGAAAAAGGAAAAGGAACAAAATAAAAGTCATAAAAGGAAAGTAACAAATAGAAACTGGAAATTACGCAAAATGACGATGGATACGAAACCAATACTGAACGAATTAGAGAGAGAGAGAGAGAGAGAGAGAGAGAGAGAGAGAGAGAGAGAGAGAGAGAGAGAGAGAGAGAGAGAGAGAGAGAGAGAGAGAGAGAGAGAGAGAATAAATAAGAAAGATTCATCGACTTCAGGCGTTCATCCGGCGGTGATTTGTGGCTTGGAGGCGCGTCAAGAAAACAAGGCGAAGGCTGCCCATTAGGAGGAGAATCAGGCGTCCAGAGTCCTGCGTCCAGACAGGCCATGTAGACAGACAGACCATGTAGACAGACAGACCACGTAGACACAGACAATACAGGCAGACCATTCAGAGAGACAGACCGTAGAGAGAGGAGGAGGAGGAGGAAGGAAACATGGAAGGAAGGAAGAAAGGGAGGGAAGGTGAATGAGGAAGTGAAGAGGAAAAATGATGAGAAGGAAGAGGAAACCAGGAAGGATGGGTGAGAAATGATGAAGAAAAGAAGGGGAAAATAAAGGAGACCAGAAACAGACCATACAGACAGACAGACAGACCAGGCAGCCGGACAGTCCCCTCACTGCCTACCTGTGGCCGCGGCGACACCTGCACGACCTCTGGCTGCCCGCGGGACGACGATGACCACTCGAGCGCAGCGCATCCAGAGCCCCTCCATGAATCTTGATGATGGCGAGCCGACGGGGTGAGCTTGAGCTGGAGCTGTCTCTCTCGCGTCCAGCTTGTATGTGGAGGCCGAGGAGGAGAGAGGGAGGGAGAGATTGGTTTTGTTGTTTTTTCTTTTCTTTTTTTTTCTCTTTTTTTTTTGGAAAACTTGTCCAACATAATTATTTTAAGGATGGCTTTTTTTTATATTTTTTTTCGCCTTACCCTGAAGGCTGGTTTTTCTACGTGTGTGTGTGTGTGTGTGTGTGTGTGTGTGTGTGTGTGAGAGAGAGAGAGAGAGAGAGAGAGAGAGAGAGAGAGAGAGAGAGAGAGAGAGAGAGAGAGAGAGAGAGAGAGAGAGAGAGAGAGAGAGAGAGAGAAACCGACCGACCGACCAACCGACAGCCCCACAGCCAGACACACATCAAATGGCTTCCACTATTGCAGCCCCTCGGTGTGTTCTGCGGCAATTTTGTGGTTTTATAGAATGAGACCAAAGCCAAGGCCATTCAAAGTGCGTGTATGGAGCCATTTTCCTTTTATTCGTGAGCATACATTCTAATTTTTTCTTTTCCATGCGCGACTCAACCCATGTCCCTGAATTTGTGTGGCGCGTGTATAAATTTCTGGGTGTATGAATGTGCGAGTGAGTTCGTGTGTGCGTGCATGTGTGTGTGTGCGTGTGTGCGTGTGCGTGCATATTTGCGTGCGCTCAGTTTCAAGTCGTGCGGATTGTGTTTACCGCGTGAGAAGGAAGAATAAATATTGCAGTAAGTGACCAACCGTAAAATATCTGGAATGGACACGACACGGCGCTGCGCTTGTGTTTGGAGGAGGAGGAGGAGGAGAAGGTGAGAAAGGAAGGAAGGAGGAGGGAGAAGTGGAGAGAAAGAAAAAAGATGAGAAGGAAGTGGAGAGCAAGAAGAAGGTTAAGTGAAAGATGATGAAGTGGAAAAGGAGGGGAAGAAGGGGGGAGAAGAATCAAGGAAGAAGGAAAACAAACTAAAAGAAGGAAGAAAGGAAGGAAGAAATAAGGTGTAAAATATGGAGGTGAAGAACACGATGCGGTTGGAGAAGAAGAAAAAGAAGAAGAAGAAGAAGAAGAAGAAGAAGAAGAAGAAGAAGAAGAAGAAGAAGAAGAAGAAGAAGAAGAAGAAGAAATATGAAGAGAGAGAGAGAGAGAGAGAGAGAGAGAGAGAGAGAGAGAGAGAGAGAGAGAGAGAGAGAGAGAGAGAGAGAGAGAGAGAGAGAGAGAGAGAGACGCTAACATGTTTATTGGGGAGAGAGAGAGGATGAGAGACGGCCAGATTGTGAGATACAGAGAAACCGTGAGAGAGCGAGAGCGATAAAGAAAGCGATAGAGACAGATAGAGAGAACAGAGCGACACAGACTCCCAGGGAAAAACCTACATCACAGGGGAGACGGAAAACCCACGTGTGCCACTAAAGCCTTTCTCGTTCCCTCCCACTCTCCCTCTTTATCCCCCCCCCCCCCTCTCTCTCTCTTTTACACGGTACTTTTTCCCTCTCTCCACGTTGATGTTGTCTTGTCTCGCCCTTTTCCTAATCTCTCTCGCTTTCCGTCACTCATTTCTCTTTGCCTTCTCCAATCTTTACTCTTTAACCTCCGCCATCGCTCCCTCACCTTACTGTATACCTTTCCTTTCCTCCTTATTACTTCTGTCTTTATCTCTTTTTCTTCGTCATCTTTCCCTCACCTTACTTTACCTGTTCGCTTCCTCCATATTATTCTTTTCTATCTTTCCCTCTTCCTAATCTCCATTATGTCCTTTCCTCCCCTTTCTTACCTTCTCTGTACCTACCTCCACATGGGTTCTGTTTAACTTTTCTTTTTCCCAAATTTCTTTATTATTTCCTCTCCTTTTTTCTAACTTTTCCTTCCTCCATATTATTGCTTTCTATCTTACCTTTTCTATAACTCCCCTTCACCTTTCCCTCACCTTCTTTATTTCTTCCTCTCCTTTTTTTTTAACTTTTCCTTCCTCCATATTATTACTTTCTATCTTACCTTTTCTATAACACCCTTCACCTTTCCCTCACCTTCTTTATCTTTATCTTTTCCTTCCCCTCTGTACGTTCCTCCACATTACTTCTGTCTCACCTTCTGTCGCTCATCCCTTCCTCACTTTCACCTCCTCATCGCCTTTCCACTCTCTTGACCACCCCTGCTCTCTTCTTCCACCCCTCCACATCTTGTATCACCCCTGCAATCGTCTCTCTCACCTTTGTTCCTTCTCCTCCACTCTTGCGCTGCTCCACCTTCTCCTCCACCTCTCCTTCGCTCCTTCACTGTCTCCACCATTCCAACTTCTCTTCTACTCCTATAATTGTCTCCCACAGCTTTCTTCTCCTCCTTTCATCCTTTCTTTTTTTTTTCATTTACCTCATCTCCCATCCTGACTCTTCTCTCTCTCTCTCTCTCTCTCTCTCTCTCTCTCACCCTTTCTCCTTTTTCCTCCTTCATTTCCCCCTTAATTAACTTTCTTTTTCACTTTCTTTTTATATTCATGTTGCCACCTTTCTTTCTTTCGTATCTTCTTCAGTCTCTCCATCATTACACCCTCATCACCACTACCACCACCCTCACCACCTCGACCCTCACCACCTCCACCACCGTCACCTCCAAACGCACTCACCACCCATTTCCCATCGTCACCACTGCCTTTTGTTCTATCCCATCCTGATTTTGTTTTGTTTTTGTTTTTAGCTCTCGTTCCACACCATAACCCACCGCCATTCTCTCTCTCTCTCTCTCCTCCTATAAACCCCTCGCCTTCCCCTCTCTCTACCTTCTCTTCCTCCTCCTCTCTCTCTCTCTTCTTTCCCTCTCCTCTCTTCTCCCCTCTCCTCCTCCCTTATTCCCCCCTCACTCACTCGCTCCTCCCCTCCTCTTCCCTCCTCTTCCCTTCTCTTCCCTCTCCTCCCCTCCTCTTCCCCTTTCCTCCCCTCCTCTCCCCTTCAATAAAACACAACCGCAGCGTCACAGATCGAGAATCGCGGACCAAAACGTGTGTGTGTGTGTGTGTGTGTGTGTGTGTGTGAGTGTGAGTGTGAGTGTGAGTGTGTGTGTGTACGCTAAATTAACCATCCCCGACAAGCGAAACCTACACCCATCTATAAATTTACAGTCTCTGGTTTTTCCTCTCTCTCTCTCTCTCTCTCTCTCTCTCTCTCTCTCTCTCTCTTATCCATCTATCTATCTGTTTTATTGTTTTAGATATTTATTTTTTGTGTGTGCGGTCCATAAGCTCCCTTGCGGCCCCTCCCGTTAGTAGCGCGGGCGAATTTAATTTATAGTTGCTGCCGTGATGTATGTGACTTGCAATATATGACTCTCTCTCTCTCCTCCCCTCCCGATAAACCCCTCGCCTTCCTCTCTCTCTACCTTCTCTTCCTCCTCTTCTCTCTCTCTCTCTCTCTCTCTCTCTCTCCTGCCGCTGTTGCTTCTTTTGACCGGAGTCGCTGAAGTTAAAAGGTTGATTGATGGACACTTTGGACCACTTGGTGAGGGTGGAGAATATGCGTTTTAAGAGCGTATTAAGAGACTTTTAGAGACAGTTGGGTATCGGAGTCATAACTTTGCCTTACACATTTTCTTACTTATTAACTGTTATTGTACGTAGTTCCTCCTCTTCTTCTCTTCCTCCTCCTCCTTCTTCTCCTCTTTCTCCTCTTCCCTTCATTTCATTTAGTTTCTTCTCATCCTGTTTTTTTTTTCTCCTCCTCCTTGACATCTTCCCTCTATTTTGCATCCTAGTTTGTTCTTGTTTTTCTTTTCTTTTTTCTTTTTTCCTTAGCTTCTTGTCCTTGTTTTTTGTTGCTCTTCAAAATTTTCAACTTCTCTTTTCTTCCCTCCCTAGTTTGTTCTTGTTTTTCTTTTTTTATCCTTTTGTTAATCTTCTTGTCCTTGTTTTTTGTTGCTCTTCAAAATTTTCAACTTCTCCTTTCTTCTCTCCCTAGTTTGTTCTTGTTTTTCTTTTTTTTATCTTTTTGTTAATCTTCTTGTCCTTGTTTTTTGTTGCTCTTCAAAATTTTCAACTTCTCTTTTCTTCTCTCCCTTGTTTGTTCTTTTTTTTCTTTTTTTATCCTTTTGTTAATCTTCTTGTCCTTGTTTTTTGTTGCTCTTCAAAATTTTCAACTTATCTTTTCTTCTCTCCCTAGTTTGTTCTTTTTTTATTTTTTTATCCTTTTGTTAATCTTCTTGTCCCTGTTTTTTGTTGCTCTTCAAAATTTTCAACTTCTCTTTTTTCCTCCTCTTCCTCCTCCTCCATCTCACCGTGATATCACCTCTTGCTCCATTTCCGTTTACATTCATTACATATTTTCCTTTCCGGCTTCTTCATTCCTTAGTCACCTTCCCCACCTCCACCCCCACCCTGACCAACCTCCCTTACTCCCTTCCTCCCATCGCGTCACTATCCTTACCCCCTCCATAGCATTCACTCCTTCGGTACACCCCCCACCATCTCCCCGATACCCAGTCTCCATTTCCCACCCCGGCTTCTGTCCCTGCCCCAGCCTCCACTTCCCTCTTTTTTCTCCACTCTCACCCTGACACACTCCCCCACACTCTTTCTCCCCCTCCCCAACCTTTACTCAAACACAACAGCCCCCCTACTGCTCCTCCTCCCCCATTCCCCCTCTCCCGCCCACACCACAAAAGTCAGTCCACAGTCACCCTACCTCGCCTGCCTCCCCCTCCCCCCCCTCCCTCACCCGGACACCAGGCCCGCGCCTTTCCGCCACAATGACCACCAATTCCTAGTGTTGTGTGGCCGCCCACCCACCTGTCCTCACACCCGCCCACCCATTATTAGCGGTGTGTGGCGCCCACCCACCGCCTCCACCCCACCTGTCACTCACACACACACACACACACACACACACACACACACACATAGACACACACACACACACACACACACACACACACACACAGACACACACACACACACACACACACACACAAATCCTCCCCCACATACACACACAAAGCCCCCCCCCAACCATCCCCTACCCATCCGCCCCCCCCCTCCCTCCCATCCGTCCCAGCTCCCCCCATCCGCCCCTCCTCCCCCCCCAGACACTAGTCATGCAGGCACCATATATCATCGCTCAGTCACTTTGTACACAATTGACAACCATTCAGTTTTCTTCTTTTCTTCATCTTTTCATCTTTTTTCCTCTTCGGTGTTCAGCTCGTGATTATGTGTGTGCGGGCGCATGACAGCTGGACACACACACACACACACACACACGTCTATCGTCTTTGTTTCCTTTTCTTTGTCAGTCTGTCTGTGAATCTGTCGTCCGGTTTGCCTGCCTTATTTATGTCTTTATTTTCTTCTCTTTGCTTGTCTGTCTGCTTGCCTGTCTGTCTGCTTGCTTGTCTGTGTTTCTTTTGCTGTCTGTGTATCTGAGTGTCCCTGTCTGTTCAGGAGTATCTGTTTGCATCTCTGTCTTTATTTATCCATCTCTTACACTCCGTCTTTTCACCTCTCCTCTTTACACTGCCTCTTTCAACCCTTCCTCCCTCTTCCTTTCCTTTCATTCCACCTTTTCCTCCCTTTCCCCCTCTCCCTCCTCCTCCCTCCCTCCTCCGTTCTTCCCTTCCTCCCACACGTCGCAGTCGTCTCCAGTTACATTCAACACGGCCCTCGGTGACCCAGGGCAAGTCAGTCATCGGGAAACAAGAGTATTGCGTCGGAAGTAATAACCATTAACACAGCCCTGGCCCGTGACCCGCTGTGATACGCTCATAAAGGCGATCACTCGACGGCCGGTCCCGGAGCCATATCGCGTCGGGGACAAAGATGCAGCAGTGTCGGGCGTGGGAATGGGGTGCTTTTTGTTCAGGGTTTTATGGGGTTACTTTTTTCAAATTTTTTTTTTTTAATGCGTGGAAGGAAGTGAACATAAAGAGTACAAGAATATTAAGAGACTGAAAGTTCCCAGTTGTTGTTTAGCGTGACTTAGTGAGTGAGTGACTGACTGAGCCTGAATACCTGCCTCACTGACTGGTTCAAGACGTGTTATTTTTTTGTGAGTCGTGTAGAAATTAAACATTAGATTAAGAGCATACTTACCGTCGTATTATAAGACATTTCGCTGCCCAAGAACACATATATGACAAAGCTTTCGTAGGAGTTGTGGGCATTTCCAGGAGTAGTTTTATGACCCTGGTGGTAATTTGACCCTTCCTCTGTACCGTGAACCTAAAGAAACACTCATTAGAACCCGACTGACCCCCTCTTTGACCTTTAGAAATAGCTGATGTGAGAAGCGAAAGTGTCTTATAATACCGACCTTGGAGTCTTCAAGTGTCCAGAATGATTGACTGACATACTGGCTAACGGAATAATTGCCTGTACTTGACTGTGTGAATAACTGACTTAGGGACTGACTACTTGCTTGACTGACTGACTATCTGACTAACTGACTGACGGTTCAACCAACAAATTAACTCGTGAACTTACTGACTAACTGATGAACTGAATAACTGGCTTATTAATATAGAGAGTGACTGACTGATTCCTTGACTGACTGAATGGTTCTTTGATTGACATTTTTAACTGATTTTATTTTTTTGACTTTGACTGTTTGGTTGTTTGATTAATTGGGCTTCTTACTGATAGCTTGACTGAGTAATTGTGTGTTTGACTGACTGAGATTAGTTGGGTGACTTATTGTCTGACTGTCTGTGCTTTCTGGATGACTGATTGGCAGCGTGATTGCCTCGCCCGTGAAAAGAGAGAGAGAGAGAGAGAGAGAGAGAGAGAGAGAGAGAACTTATACTTATTTATATTCTTTACAACTTTTTTCTCACCTCCTCCTCCTCCTCCTCCTCCTCCTTCCATCATCATCACCACCACTATTCTACTTCTACTACTACTACTACAACTACACACACACACACACACACACACACACACACACACACACACACACACTTAACCACCCTCACCCCCACACAACTCCACCCTTAACCCTCACCCCCCCCTCACACACACACTTTATCTCATTTAGCGGAGCCTTTAGCCTTGCATCTGTTCCTCCTCACCTGTTACCTGTATGAGCAATGAACCAATCAGGTGTGAAGGCAATCCATTCCGACAGGTGTCCGCGCAAGGATGAGGACGTCCAGGGGTGTTGACACGTAAGGGAGAGAGAGAGAGAGAGAGAGAGAGAGAGAGAGAGAGAGAGAGAGAGAGAGAGTTGTTTGTCATGTGCCAGTGAATAGAAGTGTTAGAATGGGCCACGAAGCTGTGATGGGTAATATTTACTCAATGGATGACGGATGGAAGGAGGAGGAGAATATTATGATAAAATGAGAAAAAAATGAAGGTAACGTGAAAAGAAAAAAAATAGAGAGAAAAGAGGGAGGGAAAAGGAGATTAAAGGAACGTGAATGAGGAG
>NC_066523.1:17511384-17583884 GCF_024679095.1 Eriocheir sinensis | reverse complement strand
GCGATCTATTCCGCTATAAAGCTGCCCGTTATCTTATCGTCATCAACATCAGTAGTAGTAGTAGTAGTAGTAGTAGTAGTAGCAGCAATAGTAGTAGTAGTGCGTGAGAGGGTGTGGGACTCAGGTACTCTTGGTCAGTGTGGGCGGAGGGCGGGCGGCGGGTGACCTGGCGGGGCTGCGGCGGCGGGGGTGTCGCAAGGAATTGTACTCGTAATCTCTCAAGGTATTCGGAGAGGACACGGAGGAAATGACGCACCGATGCCTTGGCGGCCGTACTTGGGCTGGATTGTTGGAAGCGACGCAGCTTGGGTGGGACGATAAGCGGAGAAGGAAGAGGAGGAAATCGCTGGGAATATTGCTTACTAAAGAGAGGAGATTAATGCTTGCCTGTTGATTCATAACGAAGCTGCTTTAGTCGCTCTCTTAGTTCGGTATGCTGAGACGCTTCCGCTTCCCACATCAACTATTTCCGAAAGGGAGATTAATCGGGTTCTCATGTGTGTTTTTCACGTTCATGATAGCACAGAAGCTTTGTCAAACTTCCATCAGGGTCATAAAACTGCCCATGGAAATTCCTACAACTCCCACGAAAACCTTACCAAATGTATGTGCTTGGGCGCCGAAATATTTAATGAGATGGCCTTAAGCTACTGTATTCGTGTGATCAAAGGGTGTGACTCGAGCTGAGATTATTAAAAATTCCTGCAACAACTCCCACGAAAACCTTATCAAATATATGTGCTTGGGCGCCGAAATGTTTAATGATATGGCCCTAAACTACCCTATTCGTGTGATCAAAGGGTGTGACTCGAGCTAAGATCATTAAAGGATGTGTATATAAAGAGGTGCATCCAGGCTCATAAGAATTAAGATAAGGAAGTGTTTGGCCGGAGCTGAGGGCAAGACTTCAAACACACACACGCACATCGGGAAGCGCTGCCGGGGTCGTATGTCAGAGGAGGGCCGGAGTAAGTTATCCCGGCGTGTTATTAGCACAAAAAGGCCTCGGTGAGTTAGGTTTTCCGTGTGAGATATGGTTCAGACTTCAGAACATGCACAGTGAGATATGAGGAGGAGGAGGAGGAGGAGGAGGAGGAGGAGGAGGAGGAGGAGGGGGTGTTGCAAGGGCTCTCTCAACGCTACACACGTATAAGCTGCTGTATTGGTATTGTTTCTTAATCTTTTTTTCGATTTGACTCAATATAACGTTGCTAGCTTGTATCTCAACGTACTAATAAGTGTTGTTGCTTATCCACGTTACACCTCCATCCCTCTCCTTCCTTCCTCCTCTTCGTAATGCATTTAATAACAGGTTGAGGTTGGTTAGGTTTGGTTAGGTTAGGATAGACTTTCCCCTCATCGTTTTCATGTCATATCATGTGTTCGCGTTGTATTTTCCTCTTTCCTTCTTTCCTCCTTTCCGTTTCAAAGTCTTACCAAGTTAACAAATCACACTTTTTCTTTTTTACAGCAAAGGAGACAGCTCAAGGGGACAAAAAAAAGGAAACAGTAATAATAAAAAAGCCCGCTACTCGCTGCTCCTACCATCCTTCTCTTCCTTGTTCTCTCCGTAACTGATTAGGTTAGGTAGGTTAGATGGGGTTACGTTTTTTTAGGTTAGGCAACATTTTCACACGTGTTGTCAAGCTAAGCACGTCGCACCTTCATTCCTCTCCTCAATCTCTTCCTCCCTCCCTCGCCTCGTCATGGATTCACGTGTGACTCAGTGTGTAGAAACAGGTGTTAGGGACCATAAGTTTGCTTTGGCGTGACGTGTGTTGAAGGAGGGAAATAACTCAGTCTGGGGTGGGCAGTCAGGGCGGGGAGGAGGTCGTGTGAGGGCGTGGATGGGTGGATGGGCTGGGGGAGGAAGGAGAAGGAAAAGGGAAGCGAGGGAGGACGGCGTATGAGGGCGTGGATGGGTGAGTGAGTAGAGGAGGGAGAGAAGGAGGGAGAGAGGAAGATAAACAGCAAAAGTGAAGGTTGCAGAATAGAAGGGAGAGGATAGGAGGAAGGTTGCCAGGAAGAAGGATAGGCAGGAAGAACGTAAGAGTAGGAGGAAGGCAGGTAGGAAGAGAAAGGAGAATAGGAGAGAATAAATGAAATGTACTGTGGAAAACGAATCATAGGAAAAAAGAAAGCAGAAGACAGAAAGAGAAGGAGAAGTAAGAATAGGCATAAAGACAAGGGAATAAGGAGGAAAGAAGAAATATAAATGAAAGGAAAGGGAGAAGAGAAGGAAGCAGAGGAGAGAGAAAATAACTATATAAATTGAGAGAAAGGAAGCGGAGAGAGAATTTAAAAAATGACAGGCAGGAAAAAAATGGATAATAACAGAAGAGACGTAGAAAAGGGCGAAATATAGAAGGAAGGAAGGAAGGAAGAGGAGGAGGAGGAGGGCGGTTGGTGAGGGCTGTGGTGGTGGTGGCGATGGTGGTGGTGGTGGTGGTGGTAAGACGGATGGTGGCTTATCTGATCCTCGGTGCTCGGGCATGTCCGGGGAGGCGGTGGTGATGGTGGTGATGGTGGTGATGAGGAGCGTGGCGCGGCCGGTGTAGGGGCGGTGATGACGGGGTGGTGATGGCCGGGATAATGAGGATGAATGGTGTGCTGACTGATGATGGTGATGATGATGATTCTGACCGTCCCTTAGAATTGCGGTAATGGTGATGACGTTATGGTGGTGGTGGTGGTGATGGTAGTGATGGTGATGTTTTGTATGGGTGGTGATGACTATGGTGATTGTGATGATAGTGGTCACTCTTTTATGGTGATGTGGTGGTGTTTGGTGATGAATATGTGGTGTCTATCTTACGGTTGCGTGATGTGATAATGGTGATGTGTGTGTGTGTGTGTGTGTGTGTGTGTGTGTGTGTGTGTGTGTGTGTGATGTCCTGGTATTGTCTTGGTGATTGTAAGCTGCGGTGTGATTCTATAATGAACGGGAAGATGACGTGATAATGTGTGTGTGTGTGTGTGTGTGTGTGTGTGTGTGTGTGTGTGTGTGTGTGTGATGGTGATGGTGGTGATGATAGGTGTGAAGGTGGCAGGGTGACGACGAGGGCCGCGGTGATGATAGGGTGTGTAACCGGTGGAGGTGCAGATAGCAGTGTCTGTGGCAGCGGCGGCTCAGGTGGTGGTGGTGGTGGTGGCGGTGACTGAGGGAAGAGCGAATGTGACGGACGCTGTGATGCCCCTTTGGACGCCTTGACGATGACTGGTGGTGAGGAAGATGACCATGTTGTGAGGGACAGGAGGGAAATGACCAGACGTGGGAGAGAGAGAGAGAGAGAGAGAGAGAGAGAGAGAGAGAGAGAGAGAGAGAGAGAGAGAGAGAGAGAGAGAGGAGAGAGAGAGGAGGGAGAGGGGGAGGAGAGGGGGAGAGGAGAGGGGAGGGAGGGAGGAGGGAGAGGGAGAGGAGGAGAGAGAGAGAGAGAGAGAGAGAGAGAGAGAGAGAGAGAGAGAGAGAGAGAGAGAGAGAGAGAGAGAGAGAGAGAGAGAGAGAGAGAGAGAGAGAGAGAGAGAGAGAGAGAGAGAGAGAGAGAGAGAGAGAGAGATTGTCAAGAACACTGTAATAGTAAAAATGTTAATAAAGTAAACTACAAATTATAAAACCTGAAAAAAATAAACGTCAAACATTACTTTACTTATTACTTTATTGTTTTAACTTCATAGAAACTTGACATAATGCAGAGAGAAAATAACTAAATAAACTGTGAGAAAGGAAGCGGAGAGAGAATAAAAAATGACGGCAGAAAAAAAGATGGATAATAACAGACGTAGGAAAAGTGGAAGGAAGGAATGAAGGAAGGAAGAGGAGGAGGAGGAGGAGGGCGGTTGGTGAGGGCCACATATCTTTATTTTTGTCCTTTCATCCACTTGCATGTCTACCTCTATACCTAACCTTCTTGCCTCTTGTTTTCGATATTTTCCTTTATTTCTCTTGGTCCATCTGTTTTTTCTGGTCTTTTTTTCTCTAATTAATCTTCTTGTTTACCTTTATTTGTGTCATCCTATATACCGAACCTTCCTTTTTTTGTTTTATTATCAACTTTTGCTGTGTCTGTTTCACCCAATCCCTCTGTTTATTTTTTATCTTCGTTATTCTTACCCATTCTTCAATCTTCTCAAACATTTCGGGGCTTGCATTCTACCACCAGGGTCATAAAACTGCCAATGGAAATGCCTGGCAACTCCTACGAAAGCCTTGTCATAAAATTATGAGTGCGATACCCACATTTGAGGTTTTCGTAAGTTATGTGTATTTCTATATATATATTTTTTTTATGTGCATGGGGATAGTTTGACAAGGCTTCTGCACTATGAATATGAAACACACTCTTGAGAACCCGACTAGTTTTCTTTGTAGTCTTTGGAGATATTTGTGAGAGCCAAAAGCTTCTAGGAATAAGGGTCTCACGTTATGTCTTTACTCCTACCCGCCCACCTGTTTATTCGTGTCCCTATTCATTTCCATATCTCCCTATCGATCCCCCTTTATATATACAATTATGTGCCCTATTATAATGATTTGTTTCGTGGACGTGAGGGGAAACAGGGAAGAAAAGAGGAAAAAAAGAAGAAACACTCATGCTACAAAAAAGGGTCCGAGACTTGAAGAGAGAGAGAGAGAGAGATTGAGAGAGAGAGAGAGAGAGAGAGAGAGAGCGAGAGAGAGAGAGAGAGAGAGAGAGAGAGAGAGAGAGAGAGAGAGAGAGAGAGAGAGAGAGACGGAACCAACTGTATTACATAGAGTGGTTTGATTGTCCATGAAGGAGGAGGAGGAGGAGGAGGAGGAGGAGGAGGATTAGAAATAGATGATGAGGGGGCTGGGAGGGTAGTTAAGACAGCCGCAATAATAGTACATTTAATTGGGGCCTGGTTGTGTTATCGACTGTGGCTGGCTGGGTGGCTAGCTGGGTGGCTGTGTGTCTGGCTGGCTGGGTGGCTGACTGGCTGGGTGGCTGACTGGCTGGGTGGCTGTGTGTCTGGCTGGCTGGGTGGCTGACTGGCTGGGTGGCTGACTGGCTGGGTGGCTGTGTGTCTGGCTGGCTGGGTGGCTGACTGGCTGGGTGGCTTGCTGGGTGACTTCTTGGCTGAGGGTGTGTGATTCTGGATGTCTGACTGGATGACTGACTGGGTGATTGGCTGGGTGGCTTGCTGGGTGAGTTCTTGACTGAAGGTGCGTGATTCTGGATGTCTGACTGGATGACTGGCTGGGTGGCTTGCTGGGTGAGTTCTTGACTGAAGGTGCGTGATTCTGGATGTCTGACTGGATGACTGGCTGGGTGGCTTGCTGGGTGAGTTCTTGACTGAAGGTGCGTGAGTCTGGATGACTGACTGGGTGATTGGCTGGGTGGCTTGCTGGGTGAGTTCTTGACTGAAGGTGCGTGATTCTGGATGTCTGACTGGATGACTGGCTGGGTGATTGGCTGGGTGGGTGGCTTCTGGATGTCTGACTGGCTGGGTGACTGGGTGGCTATATGTGTGGGTTCCTGGCTGTGGGTTCCTGGGTCTCTCCTTGTCCTTAATCCCGGCGTGGCCAATACTTCCGCCGCCCCTGAATTGGTCCCGTATTTAATTTCACGCATTGGACGCCAGACGGGAGCCGAACACGCAGCGACACTCCTCCTCCGGGTGGGATGAGGGGGCGGAAAGTTCTACAAATTGCCTGATGGTGTGGGGGAACGAGGGAGGAAAGGTAGAGGAAGAGAGAAAAAGAGTAGGAGGGGAGAGAAGGAAGGAGACATGGGAAGGCAGAAGAGCATGACAGGAGAGATGGAGTATAAGAGAGAGGGAGGGAAGAGAGAAGGAAGGGAGGAAGGGAGGAAGGGAGGGAGAGGTCTTTCATAGCACCGGGGACTCGGGCACAGAATTTCATGGTGATAAACTCTGTGCTTCAGCTTTACCTTTACCTGACGCCGCCGCCGCTGTCACCTGCCCCGCCACCGCCACCTGCTGCGTTCGCATCCCATCCTCCGGACATGCTTCCGACCACGACGAGAACATGTATTTGACGCTCCACTCCAAACGCGGGATGAATGGGCTATATAGACTATTCCGCTCCTTCCTGGACTCACCCTAATGCCCCTAAACTTCACTCCATTCACTCCCTCACATGTTTATTGGTCCTTTTCGAGCATGAGTAGAATCTGATGCACATTTATCATTGTCGTACATGGACTTATATTTAGGAAGCCAATTCGAACGCAAGATAAAGAATTTGGTGCATAATGTCTTTCCTCTACTCATCTCTGCGGGTCTGACAACCACATCATTTTCTGAAACACGTATTTAACTAATTCAACCTAACCTAATCTAATCTACCCAACCTAATCCAATCTACCATTTCGAATACGAGGTGAATTTCTCTGGGCTGTTGTATATTTCATAATACTATTCTTTTTAATCAATACGTCTATCTGCCTCAAAACACTTCACAAATTGCCAACGTTTCCTTTTACTTTTTCCTTTATACTTCTGGATATCCATTTGTTGATGTCAGTTCGCATGTTCCTATTTGTTTATTGTTATCGATCTTCATATAGTACCTGTCCCTGTCGTATTTCTAACAGTTAGGGTGATTGTATTTCTAACAGTTAGGGTGAGAGGAGGGTGACGGAAGAGGCGAGAAATCTTGAGTGTGTGGAGTGTTGAGTGTCTGGGTGGAGAACTGAAAGGAAGTCGGAAGGGTGTGCGTGTGTGTCTGGGAGGGCTGAAAGGAGGTCAAAGGGTGTGTTTGTGTGTGGATGGAATGGTGAAGAAAAATCGGGAGGGTGTGTTTGTGTGTGTGACGATTTGGAGGGTTGAAGGGAAGGCGAGAGTGTTTATCTGTGTGTCGGTGGAGGGCTGAAGGGAAGTCGGAAGGGTGTGTTTGTGTGTAGGTGGAATGGGAGTGGAAGTAGGAAGAGTGTGTTTGTGTGTGTGTGTGTGTGTGTGTGAGGGAGGGTGGAGGGGGAAGAAGGAAGGTGTGTGGTGTGTTGTGGTGGAGGTGGAAGGTGGTGGTGTGAAGGTGTGTGTGTGTTTGAGGGTGTGGAGGGCTCAAGGGAAGTCGGAAGGGTGTGTTTGTGTGTAGGTGGAATGGGAGTGGAAGTAGGAAGAGTGTGTTTGTGTGTGTGTGTGTGTTTGAGGGTGTGGAGGGCTCAAGGGAAGTCGAGAGTGTGCATGGGTGTTAGTGTGTTTATCTGTGTGTAGGTGGAGGGCTGAAGGGAAGCCGGAAGGGTGTGTCAGGGGTAGATAGCTATAAGTCGTTCGGTGTGTATATGTGTATCTTACCAATATTGCGAAAAGTCGGTAGGATATTTTAAGGGGCAAGGAACCTGGAGGGCATGTAGACGTGGCTGGGGGCTGAGGATAACTTGGGAGGATGTGCGTCTGTGATAAAGATAAAAGTCATTCTCGGTGCGTATGTGTGTAGGGGTGAAGGAGAGGCAGAAGTGAATCGGGGGAGGGTGTGACCATATCCCTGTGTCGGGGCGCGTCATCCTCATGCAGAAAATTGAAGGTAATGGCTGGTAATGGCGCGGCGGGCGGGGCGACGCGACCCATTGCTTGGACTGGCGATCGTGTAATTGAAGGGCGGCGGTGGAATGGGGTGGGGGGGGGGTGGGGGAGGCGGAAGGGGCACGGCAACAGCTGGAACACATAGACCATACGCGTAGCTACCTGTCCCTTAACACCTGCTGCGGGAAGGTGCTGGCGGCGGTGGTGGTTGTGGTGATAGGGGAGGGTAGTGGTAGTGATGGTTTTGGTGGTGATAAAGGAAACGGGGTAGATACCATTTCTATTTATGTTGCTATTGTTGATGTGGTAGTAGTAGTAGTAGTAGTAGTAGTTGTTGTTGTTGTTGGAATCAGTATCGTTTGTTTATTATGGCGATTAGAGAGAGATAGACAGAGAAAGAGAAAAGAATAAAAAAAGAGAAAAAAGAGAAAAAAAAGAGAAAAAAGAGAGAGAGAGAGAGAGAGAGAGAGAGAGAGAGAGAGAGAGAGAGAGAGAGAGAGAGAGAGAGAGAGAGAGAGAGAGAGAGAGAGAGAGAGAGAGAGACTAATAATAATAATTTGAGGCCGGAGAAAATAATTATATTCGTGGAAGGAAGACATTATAAAAGGAAGAGGAGGAGGAGGATATAGCGAGATTTGGAGGGAGGGAGGGAGGGAGGGAGGGGTAAGGAGAGGAGGAAGGGGGGAGGGGGAGCACAAGGAAGAGTCTGATAACTTCATCGGAGGAGGGAAAAGAAAACCGAAAACGGACATGAGCAATCGTTGTGAAAAAGGAGGGAAGGAAATGAACGAGATAAGAAGGGAGGGAAGGGAAGTGACTAGATATTAGGAAAAAATGGAGGTGCAGAGGAAGTAGTGATAGTAGTAGTAGTAGTAGTAGTAGTAGTAGTAGTAATAGTAGTAACAGTAGTAGCAGGAAGAGAAGTAGGAAGGCAAGAAGCAGGATTACGAAGAGGAGGAAAAGACAACAAATTTAGGAAGGGGAGGAAAAAACAGTTTACAAGGAGGAGGAGGAGCAGGAAAACATGTGAAATTCAGGAAGGGCGGAGGTGGAACAAACACAGGAAGAGGAAGAGGAGGAGGAAAAGGAGGAGTCGGAGGAGGAGGAAAACAGCGTAGATTGAGACAGTGAACGAGAAGTGTTGTTCCCTTGTGACTTGGCCTCACACGCGAACGTAGGAGGAGGAAGACGACCACCACCACCACCACCACCAGCACCACCACCACTACTGCCACCACCACCACCACCACCAGCACCACCACCACTACTGCCACCACCACCACCACCAACAACAACAACAACACCAACAGCAAACTTAAATGGAGAAGAACAATATGGAAAAAAAATAGAAAAAGGAGAAACAACTTATGGAGGAGAAAGAGAAAAAGAAGATCACAGAAGAACAAAGTCATGTGGAGGAAAACGCAGAAGAAAAGAAGGAAAAAAAAAACATATTAGAACTGACTTAGAAGGAGAAGAACAGGGAAAAAAAAAGTGAGCATGAAAGACAAGAGGAGGAGGAGGAGGAAGCGATGGAAAATGAGAACATAGCAGAAGCAGATAATTGAAAGCTTATTGGCCCACGAGGTAGCTGTGCCTCTCTGTAACGTATTCCATTGTGCGAGAGACCTTCTTCGATGGTGGTATTGAATAAGAGTAGAAAAGTCCCCCCCCTCTCCCTCCCTCCCTAAGGATAAAGAACACCAGGAGGAGGAGGAGGAGGAAGAGGAGGAGGAGGAGGAGGAATAGTTGAGATAATTATTATATAGGAATTCTTTTGTGCACTAAATTGCAGTGATCGTTCTCGCAGACACACACACACACACACACACACACACACACACACACACACACACACACACACACACACACACACACACACGCACACGAGAGCAGAATATAGACTTTCTGAGCATGCAATGAAAAAAAAAAATTGTTAATGTAATACGGATCGGAAACGTAATTCTCTCTCTCTCTCTCTCTCTCTCTCTCTCTCTCTCTCTCTCTCTCTCTCTCTCTCTCTCTCTCTCTCTCCGGTAATTTTATCGCTAGAGGGTGCGGTGGTGGCAGATATATTTCGGTCGGTTCAATCCAACGCCACACACACACACACACACACACACACACACACACACACACACACACACACACACACACCTCCAGCGCCCTAGGGTGATCCTCGGAAGCCAATGAGCGTGGCGGGAGGACACTCACTATACGTCTTCCTTCGGTCACAGCGACGCCGGCTAATGGGCGGAACGCAATTCTCCGCCTTCCAGGATAATTGAAAAGAGGGAGAGAGAGAGGATTGGAGGGGGTAGGCTGGGGAGGAGGGGAGATAAAGGGGTAGCTAGGGGGGAAGGGGGAGTAAGGTGTGTGTAGAATTGGGGAGGAAGGGTGGGGGATCAAACGGTATCTAAGGGGAAGGGGAAGGAAGGGATTGAGGGATGTTGGGGGAGACTGGGGAACGGGGTGGTGACAGGGAGAGAGGGTGATAATAATGGTGTAGCAAGGTGAAAGGGGAGGAAAGGAGGGAGAGAGAGATGGGGGAATGGAGATGAAGGTGTTTTCAAGGAGGAAGGGGGAGAGGGGGAGATAAAGGGGTGGCTAGAGGGGAAGGGGAAGGGGGATGGTTGGCGAGGGCGGGGGAGTAGATAAAGGGGGTAGCCAGGGGGGAATGGAAGAGACAGGGAGAAGGAAAGGGAGATAAAGGAATAACTAGGGGAGGAGGGGGGAATAAAGACTGGGGAGGGAAAAAAAGGGGGTAGTTAAGAGGTAGCTAGGGGGGAAAGGGAAGGGAAGGAAGGGAGAGAGAGGGGTGAAGGGGCAATGGGAGGAAAGGGAGATAAAATGGTAGCCAGATGGAAGGGGAGGAAAGGAGGGGGAGAGAGGGATATGGGGATGGAGATATAGGGGTGGCCAGAGGGGAATGGGGGGAGTAAGGCTTGGGGAGTGTTGGAGAGGGAGAGATGGGTGAATGGGAGAGAGACAGAAAGTGGAGAGAGAGGGTGGAGAAAGGGAGGGAGGGAGAGAGATACAGGGGTAGCCAGGGGGAAGGGAGAAGGGGGGGGTGGAATAAGGATCGGGTATTATTGTGTGGTGGTGGTGGTGGCGGTGGTGGTGGTGGCGGTGGTGGTGGTGGCGTAATTGTAGCCTGGTGTCTTTCTTCTGGATTCCTTTCTTCCATTTTCCAGCATAATTGGAAAGGTAGGAGAGAGAATGGGTGGACGGTGGATTAGGATGGCGTGCTCTCATTTGTGGTTGTAGTGGTGGTGGTGGGGGTGGTGGTGGTGGTGATGGTGGTGGTGGTGGTGGTGGTAGCGGCGTTGGTGGTGCATGGTGGTTAAGTAGTGCCTTACATCCATACTACAATCTCTACTTTTCTCGTCTATTTCCTTGACTTCATCTCCAAAGACTCCTACATCAGTCAGCCAGAGACTCCGTTTCTTATACGATCTTTCTATGAACCACTTTGACGGGTTGAATACAGGCTGCATCCTACACATTAATAATCTCTTGTTAGTAATAGTATAGTGCTGGTAGGCTAAGAAACAACGTGATTGGAAATGTGTTGTGTGTGTACTGAAGGCGAAAAGCAATCCTGGAGCTGCATTTGTTTTTTGAGTTTGTTATGACTGACATTTTAATAAGGAAAACTTGAAATAAAAAGGGAGAGGGAGAGGGAGAAAGAGAGGGAGAAAGAGAGGGAGAAAGAGAGAAAGAGAGAAAGAGAGAAAGAGAGGGAGAAAGAGAGAGAGAGAAGAGAGAGAGAGAGGAGAGAGAGAGAGGAGAAAGAGAGAGAGAGAGAGAGAGAGAGAGGAGAGAGAGGTAGAGAGAGAGAGAGAGAGAGAGAGAGAGAGAGAGAGAGAGAGAGAGAGAGAGAGAGAGAGAGAGAGAGAGAGAGAGAGAGAGAGAGAGAGAGAGAGAGAGAGAGATTGTGGTTGCGGTCAGGTTTCCTTCATGCTTCTCTTCCTTCACTTCCTTTCCCTTTCATGTCTTCGTCATCTTCATCCTCGTGACCCAGTTTTCGTCCTCTTGTGGATAATTCTCTTCTTCCCTCTTGGCCGCTCCTTGTCCAGCCCATCGCTTTCTACGTGTTTAGGCTTGCTTCGTCCTTTTCATTTTAATTTTATTTAGATTATTTGATTCTTTTGATTTCATTTTTTTTCTATTGATTTTGATATATTCGCTTTTCATTCTTTTTTTTTCTTTTCATTATTTTCTTCTTGATTTTGTTTTATTCTATGTGTTATTGTTTTTTTCTTCTTCTTTTTACTTCCCTTCCTGCTCCTTATTTATCCTTATTTTGATTTTGATTGATTTTCTTTAAATTTTCTTATAATTGTTTTGTTGTTTTTGTTCTTATTCTTGTTAATGTTATTTTGTTCAGTTTCTTCATTTTACTTCTTTTCTTCTTCCTCCTCCTCTTCCCTATTCTCGATACTGTAAGTCTTTTTTATATCTTTTTTATTCTCTCTCTCTCTCTCTCTCTCTCTCTCTCTCTCTCTCTCTCTCTCTCTCTCTCTCTCTCTCTCTCTCTCTCTCTCTCCCAGCCTATCTGTCAATATCTTACCTATTAATTACCTTTCTTTCCCCGTCCGTTCCTCCGCTAATTACCTGAGGCCTTGTATGAGGAATATTGATCTCCTTATTAAATGGACTCCCTTCCCCTTCTACTCCTGTCCCCTGTCGCTCACCCTTCATCTCCCTTCCCCTACCTTTCCCTTCCCTCCTCTTGAGTCCACCCTTCGTCTCCCTTCCCTTCCCTCTCCCCTCTCCTCCCCTCCTCCCCGATTCACTTTTTTTGTGGGCCTAATTATTATCGATTGAGTGTAATTTAATTGAAAGCGTCGATGAACCTATTCAGTCTCTTCTTCCTCTCCCTTTTCTTCCCTTTCTTCTTCCTCCTCCACCTCCTCATTCTCCTACTTCTCTTCCTCCAACTCTCCCCCATTTCCGTTCCTCTCTGTCATCAATACTCCCTCCCTCAGTCTCTTTCTTTTCCTATCTGTGTTAGTATAAATTCTTACTCTCCTTATCTTTCTCTTTTTTCTCATCACACATCGCCTTCCTCTCTACTGTCATCTTTCGTTTTCATCTGTTATTATTTTTCATTCTGTCTTCTTTTCCCCCATTTTTGCTTCTTGTTTCTTCTTCTTCTTTAATTGAAAATATATAGAGAAAAAAATGTCACCCGGTCACCTGTATACCGTCTTGCTCATATGAAAAGTCTTTGTCTTCCTACCTGATTTATATTCCTCCGCTTTCTCTCTACCTCAGTCTTCTTCTCTCTCTCCTCCTCCTCCTCCTTCTCCTCCTCCTCCTCCTCCTCCATTTCCTCCTCCTTCTCCTCCTCCTCCTCCTCCATTTCCTCCTCCAGCCCTCCTGACACCACCTCCAGTACCTCTTCTAGCAATATTTAGTAACTCGCCTCCCGTTTTCTTTCTTTCGTTAGTGTTAGTGTTGTGTTGTAGTCGCTGTCGAGATTTCAAGATGGACTCAAGGAAAATGTTTCGTAATGGATATTCTTGTGTTTTCTTTCTTTCTTTCTTTCTTTCTTTCTTTCTTTCTCTTCTTATTTATGTACTCCTAAATATCAATCACATTTTCTTTCTTTCATTATCATTGTTATTATTATTTATTTTTTTTGTGTGTAGTTTTATTATTTTATTCTTCTACTTCGTTACTATCGCTTGCTTTCTCTTGCTTTATTGTTTTATTTTTGTCCTGCATGTCTGTTTGTCTGTCTGTCCGTCTGTCTGTCTCACCGTCTGTCTGTCTCGTATTTTAGTGGGCATCTTCTTAATTATTTTCTTTTTTTTCTCTCTCTTGGTGACGTACACGCGTTTACACACACACACACACACACACACACACACACACACACACACACACACACACACACACACACACACGTACACACTCCTAGTTTAACATTATGGCTCTTATTTCCCGCCATTATCCTCTCAATCCTTCTCATAATCATAAACCATTCATTCATTTATTTATTTTATTATGCTATCATGTCCTCCTCCTCCTCCTCCTCCTCCTCCTCTTCCTCCTCCTCTTGTACTGGCTCCTCCTCCTCATTATCATCATCTCTTCCTCCTTCTCCTCCTCCTCCTCCTACTCTTCGCCCTTTTCCATTTCTCTTTCTCCTTTCTGCTCTTTCTTCTCCTCCGCATCATCACCATCATCATCATTTTCCCTCTTCTCCTCCTTCTCCCTCTCCTTCTCCTTCTCTGATGTCTCCTCCTCTTCATTATCGTTATTTATTCCTCCTTTATCGTCTCCTTTTCCTCGTTGTTCTTTTTCCCTGACCTTTCTGCCACTTCTTCCCCTCATCATCATCATCATATATTGCTCCTCCTCCTCTTCCTCCTCTTCCTTGCCCTTTTCTTTCTGCCTTTTCTTCCCTTGCATCTTCTTCGCATCATCATCATCATCATCGTCATTTATTCCTTCCTTTCCTCCTTCATCTCCTCCTCCTCCTCCTCATTAGCCTCCCCGCAGGTCGAGCTCCGCCAGGTGCAATAACTCACCTTGTGGCCGCTCTCGTAAGTCAATATTTACCGACCTGCAGATTTACGGCAGAGCTTTACGACTGTGTTTTGGAGCCGGAGATTAAGATCCTCCTCCTCCTCCTCCTCCTCCTCCTCCTGCAGTTCCTTTTCTAGCTCCATTTCCTCCTACTCCTTTTACTCCAACTCCTGCTCCTCTTCCTCGTTGCTCCTTCTCGTCCTCCTTCTCCTCCTCCTCCTCCTCCTCCTTCTACTCATGGTGCTCCTCCTCCAGTGCCTTTTCAAGCTCCATTTCCTCCTATTCCTATTACTCCCCCTTCTCTTCCTCGTTGCTCCTTCTCCTCCTCCTCCTCCTTTTCCTTCTACTTCTTTTACTCCTGCTCCTCCTCTTCCGGGTCACATCTCACCCTTGTCGTCATTCTGTTTCTCCTTCCTTCTCTCATTCTCTTCTCCCTCCTGCTTCTGCTGACGCTCCTGGTGTTGCTGCTGATCCCCCTAATGCTTCAGCTCTTCCTCTGAAGCACCAACGCCTTCTCTTGCTCTTTCTACTTTTTTTCTTTATGAGGCAGGGTGTGGCGGGGGGGGGGCTAAGTAAGTTAATTAAAGCTTCACAGGAGGAAAAAAAGTGAAGAAGGTTGGGATATAATGCATGAATGAAATGGAAATAAATCCTTCTCCTCCTCCTCCTCCTCCTCCTCCTCCTGCTTCTGAAACCTCATCATAATAACACCGAGTAACACAAAAAGAAGTAAGAGTTAGTTAAGAGAAAGAAATGGTTGTTAATAAGCATACGTGTGTTACGGAAGATTAAAAAAAAAAAAAAACTAACACCGAGTAACACAAAAGTAAGATAACTAATGAAGCGAATTGTAACAGTTATCCAGACTCGCAACACAGAGGAGCAAACATACACAGTGACACCGAGAAACACAAAGGTAAGATAATGTTGAGAATTTTAATACTTAGACAAACATGCAATACAGAAAATAAAAATAGGCACAGTAACACCAAATAGCACAAAAGTAATCATATCGCGTATCGTAAAGTATCATATCAAGTATCATAAAGAAATTGTGATACATAGATAAACACACAATACAGAAAAAAGTGCATAGTAAATTAGTAACATCAAATAACACAATAGAAAAGTGTCATAAAAGAAAATTGTAATACTTGAATAAACACCCAATAGAAAAAAAAAAGTCATAGTAACACCAAACAACAGAAATATAAGGTTACATAAAAGAACTGGAATACCTAGGAAGACACGCAGCACATCGGAGGAAGGTTGGGATGCGTGCAGCGAATTGACGAGGTGAAGGAAGCAGCGGCGGCGGCAGAAGCCTCGTTTAGTATGGCAGGGAGAAGAGCGAGGTCACCTGTTTGGCCTGACGAGATGGATGGGGACGAAGGAGGAGGAGGAGGAGGAGGAATGCTGGTGTTAATAATAATAATAATAATAATAATAATAATAATAATAATAATAATAATAATAATAATAATAATAATTTGGAGAGAGAGAGAGAGAGAGAGAGAGAGAGAGAGAGAGAGAGAGAGAGAGAGAGAGAGAGCATAAGAACATAAGAACGTAAGGAGTCTGCAAGAGGCCGGTTGACCTATACAAGGCAGCTCCTGTATACTCAACCCCACCTTACTCTCCAGTGTGATAAGGAAGTGACATGAAGGGCAGGAGGAAAGAATGAGGAATGAGGGAAGCACTAATAAGGGTGAGATAAGGAGATGAGGGGTGTTGAGTGGGGAGAAAAGGAGATGAGATGGAGGGTGAGGAAGCGGTGAGCGGTGAAGAAAAGGACGTTTAAGATAAGACAAGGATTAGGAGAGGGATGAAGGCGATGTGAAGAGGAGGAGGGGTGTGAAAAGGGGAGTAAGGGGTGCAAAGGGGAGTGAAAAGGGGGTGAGGAAGAGAGACAGAGATGTTCGGCTTCTCCACAGATCTATATGAAGTGACCTTTTCGAACCCTCTTTCTTCCAGGGGCCAACAGAAGGTCAGTTATCGAGCCCCTCCAGTATACTTCCCTCACTTATGAAGCAAGGAAACCAGAAGGCAAAGAAACACGTTAATATTTATTTTGCTTTCTTTGTAGGAGCACCATTTTGGAGTTTTCTTTTTTTTTGTTTAGGTTTTTGCATGCCTCCTCTTGCCGTGGAGAAAAATACTTCCTTGTGTTGAGTACCATTGATAACCGTTCACCTACATCTTCCAGTCATTAACCCATTCACTGCGATTGGCATGGATTTTGCCTTCACTGGTAGCCATGTAGCATATAGTCCCATGTCTTTCTCTGCCTCTGTGGTGGATAGTGGAGTGTTTTTCATGGGTGCAGGACTTTACATTTTTCTTCATTGAATTTTAGCAGCCACTTTTTGTTACATTCCCATAGCTTGGTGATGTCTTCTTGTAGGAAATTCGCAGTCAAGGGGTTAAGGAGTGAGCTGAAGGGATTAGATCATTAGACCATACATCACCGTGAATTAGACTGTATATGTAGGCCCTGTCGTTATTTGTAGGGAGGGATTAGTTGTCTGACTGAACTGGACTGGACTGACTGATTGACTGTCTGAAATACTAAACTAATAAATGATTGATTGACTGGTTGGCCAACTGACTGGTGTTACTACCTGGGTTACTGTCTGACTGTCTGATAAAGTGATTGACTGGTGGGCGATTCAATGGATGACTGTCTGACTTAGCGTGCGGCGAGTATAGTTACTTAATTAGATTGTTAGATAGTTCGTTAAATAGACAGTCAAATAGTCATAGTTAATTAGTTAGTTAGATCGTTAGATGATTAGTT
The DNA here is from genome assembly GCF_024679095.1 of Eriocheir sinensis. Lineage (NCBI taxonomy): Eukaryota > Metazoa > Arthropoda > Malacostraca > Decapoda > Varunidae > Eriocheir > Eriocheir sinensis. The sequence continues at coordinate 17,567,044 of NC_066523.1, read as the reverse complement.
ACTAGAAGTTTAGGTAGCTAGTTATTTAGGTAGGTAGTTTAGTTTAGTATTTTAGTTAGTTAGTTAGGCTGTTGTACTTATGTAGTTAGTTTAAATAGGTAGTCAAACAGATAGTTAGTTAGCTAGTTAGTTAGTAAGTTAGCTAAATAGTTAGTAGATAATTATTTTTACAGTATTATGTGTTTTTATAATTTTTTTACTGTTATGATCAAGGTGTTCTGTTAGTGTATTGTAATTCTTGATGTTCTGTTTTTTTTTATGTTATCCTTTTTTGGTGTCATTTATTTATATATTATACCTCTTTTTTTTGCGTTTCTTATTTTATATCCATTTTGTGGTGTTCCGTGTTGGTATGGGTGAGCGTCCTTCTCCCCATAAAACTCACCCATAATTGGTTTGGTAATAATGTTAGGGTGTGTGTTTGTATATCATTCTATTTATATTTAATCTTGCTATATTTTATTTATTTATTTTATTTTATTATTATTATTTTTATATTATTTTTATTTATTATTTTTCTTTGTTTTCTTTTCCTTTTCTTTTTCCTTTCTTTTTCGTTTCTATATAATTTTCTTGCTGTTCTTTTTCTTGGTGTTGGTTTTCTTATTCGATGTTGTTGTTGTTTTCTCCTTTTTATATAATCCTTTCTTGGTGTTCTTCGTTGGTCTGGGTGAGCCGCTTTCCTCCCAGAAGAGACTCACCCATAATTTTGGTGATGTTGATGATGTTAGGGCCGAAAGTTGGATGATCTGAGTTATGTTTTTTCTTTTCTCGATGTTGCGTTTCTAAATTTTCCTTTTTTTCTGGTGTTTTTATTAAAATATCCTTTTTTGTCCTATTCTTATTTCATAGTATTCTTTTCTTGCGTTCGTTTCTATTCTTTTTCTTTATTTTTATCCCTTTTTTCGTTGATTCCCCTTGGTGGATTGTCTACGACGCCTATAACGAGCCCCACCTGCCCGGTGTGTGTGTGTGTGTGTGTTGGTTGGTTGGTTTGAATTCGGAGTTTTCCTTCTCCTAGGAGAACTGCCTACCACGGCTAACGACCCCCTCCTGCCCGGGTTTGTGGTCAGAGTTGTCCTTCTCTTAGGTGAACTGCATCACGCTAACGATCTCCACCGTCCCGGGTTTGTGATCAGAGTTGTCCTTCTCCTAGGTGAACTGCCTTACGCTAACGACCTCCACCAGCCCGGGTTTGTAATCGGAGTTTGCTCTCCTAGGTGAACTGCTTACGCTAACGACCTCCACCTGCCCGGGTTTGTAATCGGAGTTTGCTCTCCTAGGTGAACTGCTTACGCTAACGACCTCCACCAGCCCGGGTTTGTAATCGGAGTTTGCTCTCCTAGGTGAACTGCTCACGCTAACGAGCTCCACCCGCCCGGGTTTGTTGTTCGGAGTTGTCCCTCTCCTAGGTGAATTGCCTACCACGGCTAACGAGCTCCACCTGCCCGGGTTTGTTGTTCGGAGTTGTCCCTCTCCTAGGTGAATTGCCTACCACGGCTAACGACCTCCACCCGCCCGGGTTTGTTGTTCGGAGTTGTCCCTCTCCTAGGTGAATTGCCTACCACGGCTAACGACCTCCACCCGCCCGGGTTTGTTGTTCGGAGTTGTCCCTCTCCTAGGTGAATTGCCTACCACGGCTAACGACCTCCACCCGCCCGGGTTTGTTGTTCGGAGTTGTCCCTCTCCTAGGTGAATTGCCTACCACGGCTAACGAGCTCCACCTGCCCGGGTTTGTGATCAGAGTTGTCCTTCTCCTAGGTGAACTGCCTTACGCTAACGAGCTCCACCTGCCCGGGTTTGTTGTTCGGAGTTTGCTCTCCTAGGTGAATTACCTTACGCTAACGAGCTCCACCTGCCCGGGTTTGTTGTTCGGAGTTTGCTCTCCTAGGTGAATTGCCTTACGCTAACGAGCTCCACCAGCCCGGGTTTATTGTTCGGAGTTTGCTCTCCTAGGTGAATTGCCTTACGCTAACGAGCTCCACCTGCCCGGGTTTGTTGTTCGGAGTTTGCTCTCCTAGGTGAATTGCCTTACGCTAACGAGCTCCACCTGCCCGGGTTTGTTGTTCGGAGTTTGCTCTCCTAGGTGAATTGCCTTACGCTAACGAGCTCCACCTGCCCGGGTTTGTTGTTCGGAGTTTGCTCTCCTAGGTGAACTGCCTTACGCTAACGAGCTCCACCTGCCCGGGTTTGTTGTTCGGAGTTTGCTCTCCTAGGTGAACTGCCTTACGCTAACGAGCTCCACCTGCCCGGGTTTGTTGTTCGGAGTTTGCTCTCCTAGGTGAATTGCCTTACGCTAACGAGCTCCACCTGCCCGGGTTTGTTGTTCGGAGTTTGCTCTCCTAGGTGAATTGCCTACCACGGCTAACGAGCCCCACCTACCCGGGCACATCTCCGGCACCTCCACGGACGCCCCGGGGGACACCAAAGCGACCTTCGGGGAGCCCTTCAGTACTGCCACGCTCGCCAGGGAGACCTTGGGCTCGCTGGCGCTCCTTAGCCCCGCCGAGGCGAGGATGGCGAATGTAAGAACTCGCTTCTTAAAACTTCCAGAGTGGATTATGAAATTAATCATAAACACTGTGAATGCGCTGCTCACCGCGTTTATCGTGTCTGGGATGGAAAGTTGAAGGGCCTCGGGAACGCGCACAGGGCATCCAAAAACTTCCTCCGTTTCCCTCTTTCCTTCTTACTTTCTATATTTCTTGTTTATTATATTTTCCTCATCTTTAGTCGTCTGTTTTATTATTTATTTATTTATTATTCCGCTCTTATTAATATAAAATGAGAGGGGAAAATGTCCGGAGGTGGAAATGTCCAATTCCTCCCCCCAATGTGTCTTGTTTCCCCTCGTAAGAAGTGTCCATTCCTTTCTTTCCTGCGTTGTGAGGTGTCTGAGGCAGTAAGGATTTTGCCGTGTTGTGGGGGGTGCGGTGCGGGAGTTTTGCGTGGGAGGGTGGATCAAGAGGAGAGAAGGGAGACAAAGATGAAGGATGCAGAGAGAGAGAAATTAAGGGAGAGAGTGAGGGAGAGGCTATAAGTAAAGGAAGGAGATGTAACGAAGGTAGAAAAGTCACGTTGGAAGGGAGCATGGATGAGAGAGAGAGAGAGAGAGAGAGAGAGAGACACGAAAGGACACACACACACACACACACACACGCGCGCGCGAGTTATCACTTTCCCGGCACCTTGACTGAGCTCAGCGTCCTTCTCGGCTGACTCTGATTTGCGTCTTGGTGATCAGCTGACCGATAGCCTCCTCCATGACGCGCCACGGCCCTCCTCCATCCACCCATCTCCTCCTCCTCCTTCTCCTCCTCCCTCTACTCCTTTCTCAACTCTACCCAGTCTTAGCATCCTCTTCTCCCTTCTCCAGATCTTCTTTCAGCCTCACTTTACCCCCTCTCGTTCTCCTTTTCGCCTTTCTACATTCTCTTATTCTTTTCCCTTTCTCTCCTGTTCCTTCTCCCATCCTCACTTACCTCCCTTCCCGCTGGTCTCTTTCTCGTTTTCGTCCTCGTCCTCGTCTTCTTCGTCGTCCTTCTCCTCCTCCTCCTCCTCCTCCTCAGACAAACAGCCAAACGTCCCTGATCTGTTAAGGTAAGCGCGCTATGGACGGCCTGATCATATTCTTTCTCTAAACCTGGAGCTGTATTGGGTTACTGGGCCCGCCGAGGGACAAAAGACCCAGCGGAGGAAAGTGGACAAGAATGAAAATGGGTGTCGATAAACTGAATGGTAAAGAGTTGGCTTGGTTTCTGGGGTCAGGGGGAGGGGAGAGTTGGATGGTCTGGTCAAGAAAGGGAAGTCCTGTGCTGGTCTTTGCGTTTACTTGATTTTTTTTTTTTCGAGTTGGTGAGAAGTGTTTTTTGGTAATGTGAAGGAAAATGTAAAACGTGAACGGGTTGTTGTTTGTTTTGAGTCGTGTTGTGTAATGAGCAAAGTTTGACGCAATGAGACGCAGGAAATGGTTACTTTGGTGATTGGTTTTGAGTCGGTAATAAATGATTCGAGATAACTTGAAAGAAAAGATAGAACGTGAACTGATTCATGTTTATCTTAAATCATGCGTTAATGAGTAAAGTTTAACACAAATTAAACGATTGTTGAATAATTGCTTTTTAGTTCCCTGTGTAAATGCTTGATTTTGAAGAACGAAAAAGATAAAAGGAAAAGGGTAAATGTAATAGGACACTTTGTTTGTGTAGAATCGTTTGTCGAGGAGCAAAATATAAGACAAGCAAGCCATAAATAGCTGCTCTTAAGATGCCTGTGTAGATGTCTGAGCGCGGGGGATAAATCTTGTATCGCCAAAGAGTAACCTCAAAGGACGCGAAGGAAAACTGCAAGACGTAAATGGATTTGATCATTATTCGGGTGATTACTTACGTTCCGCTATTTTTTTAACGATTATATTTTTTCAAGCATAGTTATCTCTTTTTCTCTTTTTTTGTTGATGATGATGATGATTAATTTGGCCTTCATTTCCATTGGCAATTAGCAGTTTGTAAGTTTTGATCAGTTTTCGCAGTAACCAACCCTCACCATATAGCGCAAACCTTTAATCTTTTGTCTGCTGTGGAATCGTGTTGTTAAAAATGGAATGAGATCCAATAAAACCATTTCCTTTCTATCATCTTTTTCCTCCTCTTCTTTGCTATATCCATTTTATAGAACAATGATCATCCCTTCCTCCTCCCTTCCTTTCCTCCTCCTCCTCGGTTTCCTCCTCCTCGTCCTCCTCCTCCTCCTCCTCCCACACACCTATCTCACCCACACCAACACCAACACTCACTCACCTCCCCCATCCACAAGCACAGAAGCACTGCACATCACATCCCTGCAAGTAGACAGACACCCTCCCATCAACAAAGAAAACGGGAACACATTGACGAATCTCCAGGAAAACGGTATAGTATAGGCGGTTCGGCGGGTAGGCTGACGGGCGGGCAGGGGGTCGAGGCAACGGGCTGGCCGACTGACTATCACGGCTGATCGTTAACTCTAGAAAATATGGGTGTGAGCCGCAAGTCCCCGCCGATAAGGGACAATTAATGACACAGATGGACAGATTATGCCGACTTACCGAGGCTGCCAGAGTTACGATGTCTCAAAGGGGATGCACCGGCGTGTGTGTGTGTGTGTGTGTGTGTGTGTGTGTGTGTGTGTGTGTGTGTGTGTGTGTGTGTGTGTGTGTGACTTGGGCCAATCAACCGCGCCAAGCAGCCTGTATATTGGCGTTAGTTTCAATTACCTGTAGATATATTAAGGTCGTGTTTCAGGTGAGAGGGGTAGGAAGTGGTACAGGGGGTGACAGAGTGGTAGGGCAATGCAGGAGGCAGGGGTGAGGGTGGAAGGGTGAGAAGGATATAGTGGATAGATGGCACGGCAAAATAGGGATAGGGGTAAGAGTGGACGGATAAGAGGTAGGTGGATTGGTAGGGTTGTAGGGTAATAGGGTGGGTAGGAGGCTGTAGGTGGTAGGGGGAGGATAATATAAGGGTTGAGATAAGGGTATGAGTGGTGTTAAGGGCAGGGAAGAGGAAGGGGCGTGGGCGAATGGGTAAGAGGAGGAGAAGGCACTAGCAGGGTGACAGGGAAGGAAAGCAAGGTAAAACAGGGAACGAGACTCTGGCAGTAGCACTAGTAGGCAGGGTTGACACCGTAACCTTCCCCCCCCCCCTCCCGTCACCCCCCCACTGCCACCTCGTGTCCGTGGTAGATGGAGCTAAAAATTTAAATTATTTTTCCTCGGCGTCCCGCGGAGCAACACACGCCGCCGACTCCTTCCGTTAATCCTGGAGATTTAAGGCCCATTTCTGAGGAAGGGAAATGGTGGGAGGCGGAGGAGGAGGAAGAGGAGGAGGAGGAGGAGGAGCAGAAGAAGAAGAAGAAGAATAAGCAGAGAGAAGCGAAGAGTAGAGTAGAGTAGATAAGAGAAGAAGAAGAAGAAGAAGAAAAAAAAAAGAAAGAAAAAGATGAAGAAAAAGAAAAAGAAAAGAAGAAGAAGAAGAAGAAGAAGAAGAAGGAGGAGGAGGAGGAGGAGGAGGAGGAGGAGGAGGAGGAGGAGGAGGAGGAGGAGAAAAGAAAACTACGATAACGACCTCGACGACCACGAAGAAGAGCGAGAAAAAGAAGTAGCAAGATAAGGAGAGAAGCCACTGGGACCCACGGAGAAAGAAAGACAAAGAAAAAAAAGGAAGGGAAGGAGACCGCCGTGATCTGGAAAACAGGGCGAGGCGAGGCAAAGCGAAACACGGCGAAGCAAGACAAGACAACGTAGGATGGCGGCAGGGCAGGGCAGGGCGGCGGGGGGTCAGATAAGATAAGCTATACACCCCGTCGCTGTTTTAGGCCGGCCGCGGAGACAAGCAGGCAGCAGGCAGCATCGAGGTGACAGACGCCGCAGATTACACCAGGTTCCCTCACGTCCCGCCAGGAGCTTGCCATTAACCCCTCCGGCCTATCACGTCGCACGCCGCTATCCATCTCCCCGCTCACTGGCTGACACCGCGCCTTTTATCTCGTCAGCACCGCCGTAAACTTGCAGCCAATGAGAACCCGGCGTTAGTGGGGGCCGTTTCGCTGATTGGTCGGAGGCCTCGTGGGGTAAGACGCGGCTTGGGAATGCGGGGATGTCGCCGATAAATTTGTGTCTTGGGTCTTTGTGGAGGAAACGGGAAAAAGGTGGAAGAGGAAGCGGGGAGCGTGAAGGAAGGGACTTGGTGTGAGGGAGGAGAAGGGAGGAGATGGGGAAAAGGTGGAAAAGAAAACGGGTAGGTGAAGGAAGGATTTTGGTATGAAGGAGGAGGGAGGAAGTAGGTAAAAAGATGGAAGAGGAAGTGGGAAGATGCAGGACTGGTCTGAAAGGAGAAAAAAAAAGAGAGAAGAAAGGAAAAAAAAAGAAAAAAAATGAAGCAGGTGGAGGAAGGAGGATATTTGGAAGAAGGTGGAAGAGGAAAAGGGAAGGTAAAGAAAGGGAGGGAAGTGGAGGAGTCAGGGAAAAATGGAACAGAAAAAGGGAAGGTTAAAACGATAAAAAAAGAGAGGGAAGTAAAGGAGACATGTAAAGGTGGAAGAGGGAGTGGAAAGGTTAAAAGGGGTGGAGTAGGAGGCGAGAATGGATAGGATAAGAAAAGTGATACAGGTAACAGGGAGGTAAAGGGAAGGAGAAGGAAGAGGGAGTGAACTGGGAGTCTAAACTTTGTGTCTTAATGTTATGTAGAAGGAATGGGAAAGGTAGAAGAGGAGAGAAGGAAACAGAGGTAGGTAATTGGAAGGCTAAAAGAAAAGGGGTGAGGAACAGAAAAAAAAGTCCAGGGAAGATTGCATTATGGGAAGAGAGAGCGTAGAAGGAAAAATAATAGTATATAGTCCAGTAAAAAGTCTGTGGCAAAAAAGTAAAGAAGGAAGGGAAGGGAAAAAACAGGAAAGGAAAATATGATGTTATGACCTAAGTCCATTTTTTTATTCTCTTTCGTCATTAGAGTCTTGAACTTTTTCCCGTCTCTTAATTAATCAGTGAGACTCCTTTCCTACCTTCATGTCATACCCAGCATCTTCCTCTTCATTCCGCTGCACACACCTCAGTATTCTCTCAAGATATTTTTTTGTGTAGGGTCAAGTTTCTGAGCTGTATGTTACTAGTGGCAGCATACGCCTTTTATTTATATTGAAGCTAAACTAAACTTGCTTCTGTTCCCTGTTTCAAAAGCATAGGGTTTTAGTATGTATTGCGTGCGTTTGCGTGTGCCGGCTGCGTGAGTGCGTGTGCGTGTGAACAGTGTAACTCGGAAATTCCCTTCACACAAAATATTCTCTAATCGTTGCCGCGGAGTCTTGTGTATATAAAAAAAAGGTAATACAAAAAGCCGCAGGTAACCAAGGGAACCGCGCCATGTTAATTAATCCGGTAATTAAACTGTGGCTTCACCTGGGCCGCCGTGATTGACTCGTCCGCACCTGTAATCAACGCCTTCCTCACACACACACACACACACACACACACACACACACACACACATACACACACACACACACACACACACACACGCACATACAGTTACCTCATCATGTTGACCTCGTGCATGTTGGTATGTTGTTGCTTGGCCCCTCTGAGCATTAAGATAGAGGTGTTGTTTCCTGATCCCCCCCACCCCCCTTCTCTCTCTCTCTCTCTCTCTCTCTCTCTCTCTCTCTCTCTCTCTCTCTCTCTCTCTCTCTCTCTCTCTCTCTCTCTCTCTCTCTCTCTCTCTCTCTCTCTCTCTCTCTCTCTCTCTCTCACACACACACACACACACACACACACACACTTACTTTTGAGCTTCCTTCTTTCTTTCTTTCCTTACTGATATTTTCTTTTTTCTTCCTCATTTCTTTACTTACTAACCTTTGTTTTTCTTCTTCCTTCTGTCTCTACCTACTAACCTTGGCTTTCCTCTCCTACTTTCCTTACTTACTAATATTTTCTTTTCTTCTTCCTTCTTCTTTACTTTCCATTCTCTGCTTTCCTCTATTTTCTCTCCCTACCTATTAACCTCTGCTATCGTCTTCCTATTTTCTTTACTACAAACTTCTGCTCTCGTTTTTACCTCCTTTTCCCTATCATCTTTCTCTCCATTCTTTAAGACGCATCAAAATCACCACCCTTTGGTTTGCTCGCACGTAGAAGGCCTTGATTCTGCCCTCTCATGGCCTTACAGTTATTATATGTGTGGTTTGATTTATTCTTTTCTTCGTACAAGTCGTGCTGCCCATGTGTTCTTTGATCTGCGTGAAGGGTGGAGACCAATGCGAAGGGTGGGTTATTTTCAGCTCCAGTCCTCAACAGATTTTGCTCTCAACATATTTTGCATTGATCTGTTTGTCTTTGCCCGGGGATTTATTTGTTCGTGAAAAACTCTTACTGTGCTATATTTTACTTAACCCGTCCGCTGCGATTGGCACGTATTTCGCCTTCACTGGTAGCCTGATAACATATACTCCCAGGTCTTTCTCTGCCTCTGTGGTGGATAGTGGAGTGTTTCCCATGTGGCATTGGTGTGCTGGATATCATCTCCCAAGGTGCAGGACTTTATATTTTTCTTCATTGAATTGTAGCAAACACTTTTTGTTCCATTCCTGCAGCTTGGTGATGTCTTCTGGTTGGAAATCCGCAGTCAAGGGGTTAATCTTTTTTTTTCTGCGTCACACTCCTTCCCCAGTTCCTTCAGTACCACGCATATAGCAGTATTAACACAACATTATTTAGCGAGCTCTCATCCCTTACTTATTTTCCACTTACCCGTTCTTCTTTGACCAGTGTTTGTGAAGAAAATACTCATTGCGCAATATTTTACTTAACCTTTCTCTCCCTCACACTCCCTCCCCGGTCCTCTCAACACCACGCAGCAGCACCACCACAACGCTATTTGCCGAACTCTCAGGCACTTCCTACTTTGCACGGACTCGTTCCTCTTAGTTAGGGTGTTCATTTATCCGTGAAAAATCCCCTCCCCCTCCTGCCTCAATAGCCTTTACAACACCTTTTTTTTCATCCCACGTTCACTTGCACCATTTCCTATTCCTGCATCTCGTCCCATCCGCATTTTTTTTTTCACTTCTATACATACAACTCCTCTTATACAACTCCTTCCTTGCACCATCTCCTCCCTTCTTTCACTTGGCCACTCGTCACTCGTCGTTCAGTCACTCATTTCTTAACTTTTCTGCACTTCACACGCCTTTCCTAGTCGCTTCAACCTAGACCACTGATACCAACACTAACATAACAGTCTTTCTCATCGTGTTACCTAACCCTTTACAGCTGTAGCCTCAATATAGTCTTTGTTTTTATGTATTTATTTATCAAGCAGCCTCCTTTACGTTAAAAAAAACCCTGCAAGCATACTCTTCATTTAGTTCATTTAATTTATTTTTCTATTTTGAGATATCTTCAGAAAACTTTATCCCATCTTTTCTTTTTTTTCCTCCACCGGTCTCTTCCGTGGCCTCATTAATTCTTGCTTCTCTCCTAATCCTGAGGCTACTTTACTCCTCCACGTTTCTTTTCCTCCATGGGTTCTCCACTAATCTCTCACTCTCTCTTTCCTCCTCCTCCTCCTCCTCTTAACCTACCCAGCCAACTCATATCATCACTTACTCATCATTCTTCCCTTATTCGCTATCCAACCTGTTCCTTCCCACCTTGTAATTTCGTTCCCTTTCGCAACAACCCTTCCATAATCCCTCATCCGCTCCCCACACCCACTATTATTCTTGCCTCCCTCCCCTTAACCCTCACCCTTCCTGCATTTCCGTACACAACGCGCCGTAACCATTTTTTACTTGGGAGCCTCGACCCAACCCAACCCTACCCTCCCACGGCTAGACTCTTCTTCTTCCCCAGTTCTCTATTTCCTTTTTTTTCCCCCTCTACTCGGCCACCAGTTTCTACCATCTGATTTCTTCCCTGGGCTTACTTAATTGCTGGCTCCTGACCCTTACTGTACCTCCCCTCAAGCAACTTCAACTTCCAACCCCCATCCCTCCTCTCCTCTCCCTTGCCCATCCCCTCCCGCCCTAATAGACTTTACAACCCTTTTTTTCCACCCGCAGCTCACTCGCACCATTTCCTATTCCTGCATCTCGTCCCATCCTCATTTTTTCTCTTTTTTTTTTTCTCTCTAGGCTTAATTTTATACTTCTAATCGTTACTGTACCCTCTCCTAAGCCATTTAAGCCTTCAGTCCCTTGCTCAACAAATCTCTCTGGCTTGCGTCTTTCCCTGCTAGCTCCGACTTTTATCTGTAGTTAATTTTTCTTTTACTTCCACCTGTTCCCTGCCCTCGTATTCTGCAAGTCTTTCCTCTAACACCTTCTATGCAACTCCTCTTATACAACTCCTTCCTAGCACTATTTCCTCCCTTCTTTCACTCGTCGTTCAGTCACTCATTTTCTCCTGCTTTCCATCAATTTCCTCACTCATTCACCTACTCAGTCATCGCCTAACTTCCTCCTCCTTCTCCCTCCCTGTCTCATCCTTCAACCATTCCTCATCTTCGTCATTCCACAGTGCGAAGCTCCCTCTTTCATTCCCACTTCGCTTCCCCGTCAGTTTCCCCAACCCTTTTTCGGTCCGCCTGAGTCCTGCATCTTCATCTCGCTGCTTCGTTTCATCCCCGTTTCTTCCTTCTAATTCTCCCCCTTCCCTTCTACGTTTCCCTTCTCAGCCTCCTTCCCCTTCCCCTTCCCACATCTCTCGTCCCTTCTCCTCTTACCACCGATTCTTACCCTTCTCATTTTCCTCCATACGTCGTTATTCCACGCTCCCAATCTCCCCAAATCCCTTATCTTACACATTTCTTCTTCTCCGTTTCCTCTTTCTCTTCCCGTTCTCCTTCTCCTCCTTCCTCAGTTTTCACCTCACTTTTCCTTCTGCCATCTTCTCACTACACTATTCTCTCCTTAGTTTCACCTCTTTCCTTCTCCTTCGCCCTCCTTCCCTCATCTCCAGCCGATCCCCCAGTTTTCCATCAGCCCCCAGCCCCAAGTCCCCAGCCCCAGCCCCAGCCCCTGCGTCCTCCGTGCCCCGCGTGGCCCCAGCACCTGCCCGCCGCCGGCCAGGTAGTCAGCCAGCCCCGCGCCGTGTCATTAGCGACGCTCGTTTGTTGGGCACGAACCTTGCTGGCGACCCCTTCCCTGCCCTGCGCTGCGTGCCTCTCTCGGCGGGCTACTTTTTTTTTCCTTTCAAGTCAAGGGTTAGGGTGGCTTACGTTCTCTTGTTTTTTTTTTGGGGGGGTGAAAGTAATTTGTTTGGTTTTATTTATGTTTTTATTTATTTATTGTGTGGTGTGTATTCGTGCGTGCTTGTGTGTGTGTGTGTGTGTGTGTGTGTGTGTGTGTGTGTGTCTGCTTCTGTCTTTCCCTACCTGTCTTTTTTTTTTTCTCTCTCTCTCTCTCTCTCTCTCTCTCTCTCTCTCTCTCTCTCTCTCTCTCTCTCTCTCTCTCTCTCTCTCTCTCTCTCTCTCTCTCTCTCTCTCTCTCCTTTTATGACTGTGTGTGTGTGTGTGTGTGTGTGTGTGTGTGTGTGTGTGTTTTACGTTTTCGCCTGTGGCGCTGGTGGGTTCTCTTGGTAAGACCTAATGGTCGGCCCCAGCCCGTTGTGGCGCAGGCAACTGTTTATAGTGGCGCCATCTTTTCTTGGCTCATGCTGCTCCTCGGAGCTCATTCTTGATTCACTTTGAGAGTTGTACTAGGGTCCGGGATGATAGGTGGTCTTCAGGACAGCATGTGCGTAGTTTTAGGCTATTCGGCGGTGACTGAAAAATCCCAGGTGGTAGCGGTGGATTCGAACTCACATCGCCCACAATGCGGCGAACGTGGGGCCCACACGCTAATCACTTTGTGTGTGTGTGTGTGTGTGTGTGTGTGTGTGTGTGTGTGTCCACCCTGTCACCGTCTCGCCCTGCTCTTGGCCTTCCCTGGCGTTCTTCTGCAGGGCTCCTGGCGTATGGCGACGCTAGGGTTACGTGGCCCATTACACGTCATTTGTATGTGTCCCCAACGTCGCTATAGGCTTACAGGGGCGGGGACGTGGGCAGGGACGGGGAGGGAGGGGGATGGACGGAAGGATGGATGGGATGGAGGAGGATGGCAGGAGAGGATGGTTGTAGCACTTGGAGTAAAATATGGAAGGGAGGGCATGGGAGGGAGAGGTAGAGGGAGAATAGCGGTAAGGAGTAGGGTTATGGGAGATAGGGAGCGTGTAGCACATGAAGGGGGAAGAGTGAGCCGTGTATGGGGGAGAGCAAGAGGTGGGGAGAAGCTGGGAATGGGGAGAGGGGAGTTAGATTAGGTTACAGGGGGTCAGTCAGTCAGTCAACCTCTACAGCCTCTACCCCCGCACGATCTGAAGACTCGCCTTGGGAGGTGAACACGAAAAAAGAGAAGTATGAATGAAGGGAAGGCATAAAAACAGCCTCTCGTTTGTAGGAAGGCGGCCAGCGTGTCAGGTTTTGAAATAGTAGTGAAAATAAATGCCGGTCTGAAAGGGGTTTTGAAGAATACGCCGCCATAGAGACGTCTTAATGCTGGAGTGATGGCCGTGCTCAGTGTCCAAACAGCGAGGAGTTATGTGTGTGTGTGAGAGAGAGAGAGAGAGAGAGAGAGAAGAGAAGAGAAGAGAAGAGAAGAGAAAAAAACAAATAAGACGAACTAACAAATTAAAGGATTAAAACACCTCTAGCAATCAAAACAAATATCCTATACAAATGCAGGAGAACAAAACATAAACGGAGGCAAGGATATAAGATAGAAAGAGAGAGGGAGAGGCTGCCTGGAAATCTAACAACCAGTAACTAAGAAAATTAAGTCCACAACCATTACTAAATTCATTGAACAGAAGATAGAAACAAAGTCGAGGGAATGAGACTTTTTGTAACAGTAGATGGACACGAAGTCGAACGAATATGATTTCAATAGAACAAAATGGAATCGAAGTCACGGGAATAACACATCGCGGGGAGATGAAAAATAAACAAGTTGGAGGAGAAGAAAGAACAAGAAGAACAAGAACAAGAAAGCAGAAAATATAGAAGAAAAAGAATGAATAAAAAGAAAAAAATGATTAACAAAGAGGTGGAAGAATAAAGAAAACAAAAAGGAATAGCATTTATGGGTCTAGGTCGAGTAGTGGAGCCGAGACGAGACGAGACGAGACGAGTGATGGATGCAGGACATAAACAGGCGAGTCAGTCAGCTGGAGGGCATTAGAGGGGCGCCCTACGCTGCCCTTCCGCCCTTCAGAAGCTGCTCTTGTTCTCTCTCACACAAGGGGACGTAAAAAAATATCCCGAGAACGATAATTGGCTCTAAAGGGAAGGGCCACCGGGGAGGAAGGGACGCGGAGACACTGGGACACGGGGAGGCGGGGACACAGGGACACAGGGACACAGCAGCCGCACCGCCATTGTTGAAACGAGAGCCCAAAGGAAGGTAAAAGGTCCCGAAATGTAGCTTTTATTGTCGAGGTAATGGAGTCGAGTGATTTTCTCAGAACTTATTGTATGTTGCCGTTGTCTCGTTTACGCTCGCTCTCTTTTATTCTCTCTCTCTCTCTCTCTCTCTCTCTCTCTCTCTCTCTCTCTCTCTCTCTCTCTCTCTCTCTCTCTCTCAATAAAAAAACACTGTACCCTGTTAAAGTTACGTATGTGTTCCCTTGTTCCTGCTACGTACGTTTTTTTATATTTTTTACTGCTTCGTCCGCGATTTTTCTTTATTTTATGTTGTTAATGGTACTTACATATTTCCTTGTTACTGATACGTGTTTGTCTTCTCTCGTGAACTTCTGCTAATCGAACGTAAAAGAGTCTCTGGCTAAGGAGGGATAAGTGACGTGGCTAAGAAGGGTCGTTGGTTAGCTTTGTCGGTTACTTTGTTGGTTATTTCCTTGCGTGTTGTAGCGGAGTTCACGTTGAGGTTTATTATAATCTTCAGGCTACATAAAACCTTGATATATACTCTCTCTCTCTCTCTCTCTCTCTCTCTCTCTCTCTCTCTCTCTCTCTCTCTCTCTCTCTCTCTCTCTCTCTCTCTCTCTCTCTCTCTCTCTCTCTCTCTCTCTCTCTCTCTCTCTCTCTCTCTCTCCATCTTACTATTTACCTATCTATCAATATCTATCAATGTATCTGTCCATCTCTTTTTCTCTTTTTTCTTACTCTTTTTCTCTTTCCCTTTCTCTCGTTTTCTTTGTCTTTTACTCTTTTCTTTTTTTTCCTTTTCTCCCTCTCTTTTTCTCTTTTTCTCATCTCACTGTTTTTCTCTAATCTCTTTTCTCTTTTCCTCGTTCCTCCCTTTTTCTCTTTCTTTTTCCTTCTCTTCCCTCTTCCCTCTTCTTCCCCCCCCCCCCCTTCCCCTCACAGTCATGCAGCTTCACTCTCCTCTCTACCTTAATAAATACCACGGATTCTATTACGTTTTATGAGCATTGTTAATCTTCCGCAACGTACATTGACTGCGCATTCCTCTCGTACCTCCGCCGCCTAATCCCTCACGCATCTCGTAATGTTTGTTCTTTCTGTATATCCACTCTGTTTTGGCCTTATAAGCGTCCCTTCACGTCCTGGAGATAACTGCCTTTATCGTCTTCTAATTATCTGCTAGTGCCTAATGTCTTATTCCTCGAGAACTCCGCTTTTTATGGTCCCAAGTAGTACATGTATGTTTTGCTAGCCATAGATATGTTGATACGTTCTTTTTTGTGAGCTGTCTCCTCTTCGCCATATGAGTATAGTGTTTATGGCGCCATGACAGCCCAATCAATCAGTCTTCTTTTGTATTTATTTTCGTTTTCCTCCTCCTCGTTACTCAGGTTCTCCTCTTTTCCCGTCACTTTATCTATATGAGTATAGTGTTCACGGCGCCATAACTGCATACCCCAGTCAATCAGTCTTCTTTAGTATTTATTTTCGTTTTCCTCCTCGTTACTCAGGTTCTCTATTCTAGTCACTTTATCTGTCTCTTCTTCCTTCATTTGTGATTTCAGTCTCGCTATCATTCTCAAAAGTTTTCCTCATCGTTGTCTCTGTCTTCTCCATTTGTGATTTAATTTTTATTTTTTGTTTCGTCTTGTTAAAAAAATCGTAGGACAGAGACCGTAGGGGTACAGACAGTGCCTCTTCCTTTTTTTAATAACCTTGAATAGTGTAATTGCACAGTAACACCCCTACCCCCACCCCCTCGTACATACATACAGCACAACAAAGTATCCCCCTCCCTCACAGACATAAACACAACCTCTTCCCCACCCTGAAACCTACACATTTCCTTCCCTTCCCCCCACACATAACACAGCACCTAACCCCACTTTTTCACATGCACACGCACACACACACTTTCACCTCCCCCAACCCAACACACCACACAGCACACAACTTCCTCCGCTCAACCGCCTGACGTACAACACAGGGCAACACACCAGAGGATCGCCGCCCGGGTCATGTCGACGAAGACGGACATGGACGGACACACATTCACACGCGTACACCGGAATGCGGCCAACGCGGGTATAAGAGCGGCGGTCCAGCTGAGCAATAAACGGTATAATTAGTCCCTCAGCTGGCGGGAGAGCGCGGCGTGGGTAGTTGAGGCCCAGTGAGGCGGTGCGTCGTAAAGCCCAGAGAAATACACACCATTGAGAGGGTCTGGGAGAGGGCGAGAGGGAGGGAGAGAGAGGGTGAGAGAGGAGGAGGGAGAAAGAGAGACTTGTGGAGGGTAATAAAGGAAGATAGGAAGAGAAGAAACAATGGAAGAAAGGGAATGAATAAAGAAGTATGTAAGGAAGAAAGGAAGGGATAGACAAGGAGGAGGAAAGAAAAGGTGAATAGGAAGAAGGAAGGTAGAAAAATAGGATGATAGGAAGGAGAGGGTTAGAGGCGAAGGTAATGAAGGAAGAAATGAAGAAACATGGAAGGAAAGGAAATTGATAAAGAAGTAATGAAGGAAGGGAGCGAGGGTGGGGTGAAGAGGAAGCAGGAGAAGAGAAGAAAGAAAGGGGAAAAAAGAGAATAGAAAGGATGAAGAAGAAGAAAGGAAGAAAGTTATGAAGGGAGAGAGAGAGAGAGAGAGATGAGCAGGAGTCTTGAGCATCTTGTGGCATCCAACATCTGTATTCCTCTCGCAGCGGCAGCATCCAAACCTCTTATACGCCTTACGGGATCTTGTCTCCGGCGCTCATCCCTCTTACAACCTTCCCGTGCCGTCCTAATTGATTGAGATCCGCGAGCTGCGTCTCAAAATGCTTCGCCTGCCAGCTCTCTTGATGAATAACTTGAGCCAGGCAGCCAACCACTTCGATCGTTCTCAAAAACATCCTCATCCCCCGTTCTGTCTCCTCTTCCCCCATTTGTGATTTCAGTCTCGCTATCATTCTCAAAAGTTCTCCTCCTCTTTGTCTCTGTCCTCTCCATTTGTGATTTTATTTTTATCTTTTGTTTTTTGTCTTTCTTTTCTATCTTTCTTTCTTTCTTTCTTTCCTTGTCCCCTACTCTATCGTCTATTCGTTTCCTTCACTTCCTCATTATCTTTCTCATTATTCTCCTCCTATTTTTACTTTTGTTCTCGTTCTCGTTCATGTTCTTCTCCTCCTATTCCTCCTTCTCCTCCTCTCCCACCCCTCCTCCTCCTCTTAATCCATCTCCTCTTCCTCCTCCCCACTTGCTTGTAATTAGATTTTTTTTCCGACTCGTCTTTCTTTCTTTCTGTTTGATGAGAATGTCAACGCCTGTGAGCCGAGTGTCAGTAAGGGAAGAATTGTTAGCCTTGATACGAATCTCTTTGCTCTTGTTGGGATGCAGGTGTTCCGAAGGGCGTGGAGCGAGACTGACTCCTCCTCCTCCTCCTCCTCCTCCTCTTTATGATATTGTTAAGTCGCTCCCTTCGTCGCTGCTGTGGTCTAATTTTAACTTCTCCTCCTCCTCCTCCTTCTCCGGTCGGGGCGTCTTCATCGAGTTCCCTTTCTTATTTATCTATCAGCTCCTCGACTTTTCTCCTAAGCTGGCACAATCGGCGGCGCTATCTGCTGTCTGTCTGTTCCTGGGCATCATTGTTACGGGGTGGACCTCTTCGTGTTCATGTAGTCGCTTCAATCGTGTTCCTGTATAGTCTAGTGCTTGCCCGCCTGTCATTCCCTCGTGTCCATGTATCTTTGATGTTGTTGTTGTGTGTGTCCTCGCGCGAATAGTCGAGCTCAGACGCCTCCTCCTGTTTCTTATTGACATCTTTGTTGCTTCATTGTTCGTGGTCATGTTCCTCTGTTCTCTGTTATCTCTGTTTGTACGTCTCTGTTTTCTGTTCTCCTACCTCTTTTTTATCTCCCTCTTGTCCTTGTTTTCTTGGTATTATGTCCGCGAATGTACCTAATCAACGTCACTAATCATCAACTCGCCGGTACCTAATCCCTCACTAACGCTGTCCTGGTTGTTTTGGGACGTTCTTCTCATCAGTTTAGTGTTTGTACTCGTGCTGTTCTTTCAAAAGTGTTTATAGTTTGTTACTTTTTTTGCCCTCAGTCCTGTCATGCAGTTTTTTGTAGTTTTCATGTAGGTCTTTTCACGTCTCCGGAAATACTCGAGCGCGGTTGTGACTTTTTGATTTCTTCCTAGACAGTTTTATTACTTCAGAGTCCGTCGTTTTGTTCCTTTAATTATGTTGCTATTGTCCATCCTCACCTCTCTTTCCTGCTCTCTTTGGCTCCTTGATTTAGGTATGCTCTTAACTCTCCTTCGCTCGCTGACTTCCTTTTGTTTCTTCTTAGTTGTCCTTCTTACGTCAGAGTCCATGTTCTTTTCCCTTCAGTTGTGTTGTGTTACTTTTGTTCATCTTCACTTCTTACTCTCCTTGGTTCCTTGATGTTGCAGTGTTCCTGGCTCGCCTTCCTCACTCGCTGACCTCCTTTTGTCCGTTCTTAGGCACTCTTAATACACCAGAGTCCTTATTCTTGACCCTTCAGTTCTGTTGTGCTCCCAATGTTTATTCTTACTTCTCTCTCTTACTCCTGTCGGTTCCTTGATTTAGCTGTGCTCCCCCCAAACCCCGCTCGCTGACTTCCTTCTGTTTGTTCTTACGCATTCATAGCACGTCAAAGTCTGTATACCTGTCCCATCCGTTGTGTTTTCCTCCTATTGTTTATCCTTACTTCTCTTTCTTGCTGTCCGTCGCTTCTTGAGATAGCTGTGCTCCTCTAATATACTCGCTCGCTAACGGGATCTACTTTGTTCCTTGACATCTTTTTTTTCTACCTTAAAACTTGCATTGTTATCTTTCTATTGTGTCTCTACAGGCCAGGCCATCATCTCTTTTGTTGCCTTTAGTTCTGCGAGTTAGGTGTGTTCACTCACATCACCGCTCGCTGACTGCACCCTGTATCTCTTCACACAAATTTATGCCTTCAAAGTTTGTTTTCGTTTTCTTTTTAAATAAGTTTCTATCATTTGTATTATTCTTTAGCTTTCTTGCTGTCCTTTGTGCCTTGATTTATTTACTTCCCCGCTAATGCACAATTTGTTTATTGATGCAAATTTTTATTACTTAATGTTTTCTTCATGCTCTGTAAGTTAAGGTTCTGTAGTCTAAGCCACTCACTCTCCAACACGCTCCTCATATGTCCTCACTCCTTTGATTTCGTTATGTCCCCGCCGATACTCATTCTCTTACGCAGTTTATTAGTTTCTTATTTGATTCAGAGTTGGCATTTAGGTCGCTTTAATCGTATTTTCATCGTCAATGCCATCCTCTCATCCCCCTCAACGTCTCCCTTCTCACCACTGACTCATCTTGTTAACTCTTATGATACTTCTTGTTACTTCAAAGTTCGCCGTCATGCAACTGAACTTCATTAGCTAATCCTTCTTTGTCTCTCTTGTTATTGCTTTCATGATTTGGTTATGTCAATGTTAATAGTAGAACGCTGATGACTGCTTCTTGTTTAGTGAAGGGGAGCTTGTTGTTCGTGTCTAACCTCCCATCACACTCAGACGCTCAGAAGGGACCGCGGTAACCCCCAACCTCCTTCCTCCCCCCCCACCGCCCATCCCCGCCCCTTCGTCTTCCGTCGCCACCAATTTCGCAGTACAATTCCTCGCTTGCCTTGTGATTCGAACGTGCTTCCTTCCCGCTTGATGGAGGCCGGTGATAACTCTGGCCTATTATGGGAGTGTCTAATGTGTCGGATAATCTGATTCTTCGCGTCTTCCTTCTTGGGGTCGTGTGTAATTCCTCGAGCTGCACGGGAGACTGTGATTGTTTTCTGTGTTTCTTTGTTTGCCTCTGTTTTTTTTTTTGTGTGTGTGTTTGTCTGTCTGTCTATCTGTTTGTGTCCCTCTATCTTTTTGTTTTGTTTTTTTGTTTATGTGTGTGTGTGTGTGTGTGTGTGTGTGTGTGTGTGTGTGTGTGTGTGTGTGTGTGTGTGTGTGTGTGTGTGTGTGTGTGTGTGCTTAGCGGTATCAGAAGTGTTTCATGACTACCAACAAACACACAAACTACAACAACAACAACAAATAAACAACAGCAAAAAAAAAAAAAAAAAGAGGGGCACATCTTTTTGTTTTGTTTTGTTTTTTGTTTGTGTTTGTGTGTGTTTATCGGTATCAGAAGTGTTTCATGACTACCAACAAACACACAAACAAACTAGAACAACATCAACAAATAAACAACAGAAAAAAAAAAAACAGTAAGGGTGTGCTATTCTATGCTGGCCAAAATCTTCTGTTCTTTTTTTTGCTCTCCAGGTCTGCATAGTACTAGTGTTTGTAGCATTCTTTCTTTTTGTAGATTTAGGAAGGCTGCCAGCGGAAACATGTTACCCTCTCATTTTTACTGTCGTTCCTGCTCCTCTCTTAAACCCCAGCCAGGTGATTATACCTTTCCCCTTTCCACCTGAAAACACTTAATTGCTCCATGCTCTGGTGCACAGCTGTTCCTGCCGGGCCGAAACGTCTCCATAATTCGCTGAGTACACACACATACATACACACGCCCGCGCTTGTACACACACACACACACACACACACACACACACACACACACACACACACACACACACACACACACACACACACACACACACACACACACACACACACACACACACACACACACACACACACACACTTAACAATCATGCTTACCTGCCTTACACTCAATATATGATTTTTTTGTTTTGTTTTCTACACACGGTACTGTAACCTGTTTGTGTTTATTATTCTGTCTGTCTATGTCTGTCTTTTTATATGTCTGTCCGTTTCTCTATCTATGTCTATCTATCTGTCCGTCTATCAATCTTTATTTATCTATGTGTTTCTCTATCCATCTATCTGTATCTTTCATCCTCACAGCATCTTCATCTCACCGTCTTCATCTCTTTTTACACCTCTTCTTGCACCTTCTGCCACCTGTCTTTCCTCCTGCTCTCCCACCCCTCACCCACCTGCCTTCCTTCCTTCCCTTACACCTGTCACCCGCCAACCCAACCCAACCTAACCCTTACTACAGCATCACCGAGTCACCACCTTCATCCCGTCTTACACCGGCATCCTTACACCTCTTACCACCTGACTCCTCTCCCGCTCCTCTCCCACCCTCCAACTCGCCACCCTCCCACCCCTATCTCCTACCTCGCCCCCCACCCCTCGCCGCTATCTACAGCAGTAAACTCCACAAATAGTAGAAGGCACCACATTAGCCGCCCCGCCCCCGCCCCGCTATCACCTGGACACCCCTAATACAGGTTATTAAGTCTCATTATCACACCGTCACTATCACTTACCCCCGCCCTATCGCGCCTCGCCATCTCCATCTCACTCTCCCTCTCTGTTCCTCTCTCTACGTCCTTCCTCTTCTTCCTCCTCTCCGTTGCTCCCTACCTTTCCCTCTCGTATTTTTTCCTCTCTGGGTGCATTCTCCTCCTCTATGTTGCTATCTCTCCATGTTTTCTTTCTTTGTTGTCTTTTTCTATGTTTTTTTATTCTTTTTTCTCTTTTCCATCTACCTTTTCTTGCTTCCTCCAAGCTTGTCCCCTTCGTCCTTTCTGTTGCTTTCTCCCTCTCTTTTGCACTCTTCCTCTATGTTGCTGTTTCTTTCTTCATCTTTTTTCATCACGTCATCCTTCTATTTGCGTTTTTTCATTCTCTTTCTATTTCACATCCACCTTCTCTCCTACTTCCTCTACGCTTGTCTCCTCCATTTTTTTTTTTGCTCTGCTCCCTCGCCTCCATCATTCCTTATCTCCCGCCCATTTTTTCTCTACTTCCTCTACCCTTCTTTCTCCCGTTTTTTTTTTTTTGTCCAGGTCTCCATTTTCTCTTATTTTTTCCCCTCTCGTCCATTTTTCCTTGTCATTTTTTTTACTCCTCCCTCCCTACCTTCTTCCCTTTCGTTCCCTTCATATCCATCTTCTTCCCCAATGTCCTACCCATTCCCCTCCCTTACATTCCCCTATACCCCATCTCCCCTTTCGTTCCCTTCCTCCATTTTCCATTCTTCTTTTCTTCCCCTTTCATCGGTTCAACCCCCCATTTCCTTCATGTCTTTTCTTTTTCCCTCCCCCTTCCTTCATCTCCCCATCCTCCTCTTCCTCTTTTTTGATCTCCCCATCCTTCTCTTCCCCTTTCTTCATCTCCCCATCCTCCTCTTCCTCTTTCTTCATCTCTCCATCCTATATTTCCCCTTCTCTTTTCAACCTTCTCTCCTCAGTCTTCTCTCCGCATTCTTCCTTCCTTCCCGGTGTTGGTGCCCGACTTTAGAAGAGCTGATTATGAGGGGCTCAGAAAACACCTTGAGGAGGTAAATTGGGAAACCTTAGGCAGTCTATGCCTTAGGGCTGGATGAGGGCCAGATCTCAGGGCTGGAACCGGAAAGACAGGGGAACCATGTAGAAATGACCTACAATAATTTAGTTAGAGAAATTGCAGAGGGTCAGAGACAGCATATCCCTTACCAAGCACGTAGGAAGGAAAATAACGACCCCAAATGGATGACCCGCAGACTCAAGCATGAAATAGGCTTGAAGAGAGGAATTTATAGGAAAATAAAGAACGGAGAGATCCACCTCAGGGGTAGGTATGTTGAGCTAGCCAGGTCGGTGAAGAAGAACACCCGCCTTGCAAAAAGAAATTATGAGATTAGGGTAGCCAACGAGGCCAAGAGCGATCCCAAGGGCTTCTTCAAATTGTACAGGACGAAAACAAGGGACAGAATTGGACCGTTGAAAACAAACACGGGCGAGCTCGTTGAGAATGGAGAAGATATGAGCCAAATGATGAATGACTATTTCCTCTCAGTTTTCACGCAGGAAAATCTAACAACCATTCCGGAGAGAGTTCAGATATATGAGGGTGACGAGAACGACAAGTTGAGGGATGTGATCATCACTAGGCAAGTAGTCCAGGATGAGATTGGTAGGTTGAAGAAAACAAATCGCCGGGCCCAGACGAAGTATTCCCAAGGGTTCTGAAAGAGTGCAAGGAAGTCCTTAGTGGCCCTCTTGCCGATATCTTTAAAATGTCGGTAAATTCTGGGTATGTGCCCAATCAATGGAAAGTAGCTAATGTGACGCCGATTTTCAAAAAGGGAGACAAGTCAGCCACCTCAAACTATCGCCCAATTAGCTTAACATCAGTTGTGGGAAAGATGTTAGAGTCGATTATAGCCAGGAGCATTCGGGACCATCTAGAAAAGCATAATTTAATTCATGACTCACAACATGGGTTCACAAAGGGTAGGTCTTGCCTTACTAACCTGTTGTCCTTCTACACTAAAGTAATCGAGGCGGTTGACAGAGATGAAAACTATGACATATTATATCTAGATTTCAGTAAAGCGTTCGACAAAGTCCCTCATCACCGGCTATTACTAAAATTACAGGCTCACGGCGTAGATGGGAAAGTTTTGAGCTGGATCAGGGCGTGGCTTAGTGGTAGGAAGCAGAGAGTGCAAATCAATGGTAGGAAATCTGAATGGGGCAGTGTTACGAGTGGAGTCCCACAGGGGTCGGTGCTGGGTCCTCTGCTTTTTATTATTTACATCAATGACTTGGACACAGGAATCAGTAGCGATGTCAGTAAGTTCGCAGATGATACCAAGATCGGTAGAGTAATCCAATCAGACAGCGACGCTACCGTTCTCCAGGATGAGCTTGACAGACTATATGAAGTGTAGCATTTTGAGTGTAGGTAGGAATAACCCCTAACACAATTACTCCTTAAATGACACTCCTCTAACCAGGTCTGGGCGTGAGAGAGACTTAGGAGTCCTAGTGAGCGCTGACCTCCGTCCTAGGGCTCAATGCATTCAGGCTAAAATCGGGCAAACAGAGTACTAGGTTTCATCTCAAGGAGCGTGAGCAATAGGAGCGCTGAAGTCATCCTCAAACTTTACTTAGCACTAGTTCGACCTCATCTCGATTATGCAGTTCAGTTCTGGTCCCCCTATTATAGAATGGATATCAAGATGTTAGAATCTGTACAGAGGAGGATGACGAAGATGATTCAGGGAGTGAGGAACTTGCCTTATGAAGACAGGCTAAAGCAGTTAAATCTACACTCTCTAGAAAGGCGAAGGGTGCGAGGAGACTTGATCGAAGTTTATAAATGGATGAAGGGATTTAATAAAGGGGATGTCAATAAAATTTTGAGAGTGAAAGAGCCAGGTAGGACGCGTGGCAATGGTTTTAAGTTAGACAAATTCAGATTCAACAAAGACATAGGCAAGAATTGGTTCACTAATAGAGTGGTGGGCGAATGGAACAGGCTTGGGAGCCATGTTGTGGGTGCCAATACCATAGATACATTCAAGAAGAGGTTAGATAAAGCCATGGATGGTGAGGTAAGGTGGGGTTGAGTGTACAGGAGCTGCCTTGTATAGGCCAACCGGCCTCTTGCAGACTCCTTACGTTCTTATGTTCTTATGTTCTTATGTAATCATCTTTTCTCTTCTCCTCCTCCCTTCTCGTCCTTAGTCTCTCATTTAATCATTAACCCTCCATTCTCTATCTCCCCTTTATTATCCCTTTTCCTCCCCTCCTCTCAGTTATCTAATTTTTTCTCCCTTCTCTCCCTCGTCTTCCTCCTCCTCCTCCTCCTAATTTTCTTTCTCCTATCGCTCTTTTTCCTCCTTCTACACATTCCCCTCCATTAAACTTCTTCCATTTTCATCTTCATTCCTTCCCATTCTTCCTTTCCTCTTCTCTCCCCTCTCCTTACCCTACTCTATCCCTCACACCTTTTCCACCTCATTTCCACCCTCATGGCTCACTCTACCAATTTTAACCCCATCTCTTCCTCTTCTTCATTCTTACTTTCACTTAGACTTCCCTCGCATTCCTTACCCGCCAGCTCTCCCTCCATACCTTGTTCTCTCTTTCACCTTTTACTCTTCCCCACCATTCCTTACCAGCCAGCTCTCCCTCCATACCATCCTACCTCTACCCTGTTCTCTCTTTCACTTTTTACTCTTCCCTACCATTCCTTACCCTTCATCTCCTCTCCCTCTCCACCTCCAGCTGTGTCTCCTCGAGGATGTCCCTGGCGCTGGTCGGGCTCTTTGTACGGTGATTTATCTGGTCCTGGGCAGCGGGACGGTCAGCCTCCACAATGAGAAAATAATAACATGAACACGAGCATCGCCGGGCGGAACACGGAGGGTTTTATACGCGGACACGGACACTCACACACACGTACACGGACACACACGCACGCCCGGCCGCTCCAACACATGACCAGGCTCGTAAATCATGGCTCGGGGCTATGAATATTCGTGCACATACTGGGATTCTGCATGCACACACACACACACGCACACGCACACGCACACACACACACACACACACACACACACACACACACACACACACACACACACACACACACACACACACACACATTCTCGCATACATATGGATGGCTCTATATATTAAGGTCCTACAAGTATACAAAGCTTCTTTTTTTTTCATTCCATTGTCAGATTTTTCATTTTTCTTTTTCATGCAGTCTTTTCTCAAATTCGGGTTTTCTTTTAATTGGTTTTTCCTTTTCTTCTTTATATTTCTTCTTTTTCTTTTTAATTGATATCTATTTTCTTTTTCTTTCTTTATTAATGCTGATGATTCGTGTTTTTCTCTCATTATTTCTTCTTCCTTTTCTTCTATATTTTTTTATTTTTCTTGTTGATGTCCATATCCTTCCTTTTTCTTCTCTTTCTTCTTTACTGCTGAGGATAGTAATGATAAAATGACTAACAGTAAGACGTTTTGTAACCATTACCGCGTCGTTGG
Source organism: Eriocheir sinensis (assembly GCF_024679095.1). Lineage (NCBI taxonomy): Eukaryota > Metazoa > Arthropoda > Malacostraca > Decapoda > Varunidae > Eriocheir > Eriocheir sinensis. Next base: position 17,541,240 of record NC_066523.1, on the reverse strand, counting down.
TGACTTCGTGATTGCTGGTTTGTTTGTGTTTACGGTGGAGCTGTTTCTCAGTGTTGCCTGTTGTTGTTATTGTCTTATTTGCGGTGATGTTTAGCTTTTTTTCTTTGTTTTCCCTTTATCATTTATTCCTTTTCCTTCTTTCAATATTTCTCTCTACACCTTTTTTTCGTTTACAATATTTTTTTTCTTTTCCTTTCTGTTTCCTCTTGCGCATTCTCCGTTTTCTTTTTCGTTGTTACTTTATTTTCACTTAATTATTTTTTCCTTCATTCCTTCCCTCTTATATTGTTATTTATTCTAGTTCAGGGTTGATATCGTTAATGTACTTGTGAGATAAGTGAAGAGAACTGTGTGTGTGTGTGTGTGTGTGTGTGTGTGTGTGTGTGTGTGTGCTCTAATAAGAGATCCTTTGTGGGAGAGAGATGTCGCGTGCCTTCCCCCCACCCCCCTGTTCCTCCCATCCCTCCTTTCCTCCCGTCCCTCCTATTCTCCCTTCCCTCCTCCCTTCCCTCCTTTCCTCCCTTCCCTCCTTTCCTCTCTTCCCTCCTTTTCTCCCTTCTCCCTTCTCATCCTCTCATTTTTCCTGTCTTATTCACCTGCCTTCCCTCTCTCCTTTGCCCCACACATGTTCTTTCCTCCTCCTCTACCTTCGATATCTTCCTCCCTTCCTTCTCTTCCTCTTTGAACAATCATACTCTCTCTCTCTCTCTCTCTCTCTCTCTCTCTCTCTCTCTCTCTCTCTCTCTCTCTCTCTCTCTCTCTCTCTCTCTCTCTCTCTCTCTCTCTCTCTCTCTCTCTCTCTCTCTCAATTCCTGGTAATCGTGCGCGCCATGGACGTGTAATTGCAGGTTTAATAAGTAAGAAATTGACTATGGTTTTCTTTTTCTTATCTCCGTTTTCTTTTAAGCCTCACCTATTTAACCTTCCCACCTTCTCTTCCTATTCTTCTGTCCTCTTCCCTCCTCCTCCTCCTCCTCCTCCTCCTCCCCCCCTGGAAGTGACAAGAGGCCACAGTCCGTCTCCTTGGTGGCGTTTCCGCACGACCTGACTCCGAGAATGTCACGCTGAGTCCATCTGCGGGCGGGGACCACACACACACACACACACACACACACACACACACACAAACACACACACACACACACACACACACACACACACACACACACACACACAACCCCCACCACCACACCTCCCCCCCATCCACACACACACACACACACACACACACATACACACACACATGCACTCCACCTTCCCCCTCCCTCCCCTCACACACTTACACACACACACACACACACACACACACACACACACACACACACACACACACACTGCCTGCCTTCCCCCTTATCGCGTCAAGCCTAACAGGTGTCGGCCGTCTTCTCCGCCTGACATCCCTCAAGAGCCTATCTGCTCCTGACGGCCGTGTACCTCACCCGCACGGCCCTGACAGGTGTGGCCAGGGTCAGGTATCGGCCAAATAGGTACAGGACCAATTAGGACAGCTGGAGATGGTTTGCCGTGATGCGCAGGGCGAGAGGAAGGGAGCTCAGTGTCTCGTCAATCCTCCTTACTGTCTGTCCTTCGCCTTATTCTTCCTCGCTTCTTCCTTCTCCTCGGCAGCGTTGATATGTCAGCCGGGAAGCGTGTCATAAGCTGTATCTCACGTGTGTGTGTGTGTGTGTGTGTGTGTGTGTGTGTGTGTGTGTGTGTGTGTGTTGGGTTAGGTCAGTTACAACACACTATACTATTTTATCTCCTTTTTTTTACGGCAGTGCATAGGTAGTGATGAACGGGAGACACGTCTTCATGAACATACTCTGATTTTATATATATATATATATATATATATATATATATATATATATATATATATATATATATATATATATATATATATATATATATATATATATATATATATATATATATATATATATATATATTTTTTTTTTAGTAGTTCTTTTTATTTTTTATTTTCTTGCATTCATTTTCTTACTTTACCTTGGAACTTTTGGAGAGTGAAGAACCACCGACTTTTAGACACTGGGCAGGTCGTCTTGGCTTTTGTATCGCTGTTGTTTATTGTGTGGGCGTACGGGTAGCACATAGGGTACACACACACACACACACACACACACACACACACACACACACATACGCGGACTAAAAATGTGGTTTAAGTAAGTCTAACAATGGACGTGCTTGAAGGTGACACTCGGAGTCGTCCCATTGAGAGGTGCGTGCTACATTGTACTACTACGAATCCTTCTCTTTGTGGTCACGTTATCGGAACAAGTCGTTATCACCTCGGAGGAGCGTGGCGGGCGTCCCTACATTACGACCATGAGAAGTGGGCGTCGCGATCTGAAATATTACCCAAACAAACACTAACCCACAGATACACACACACAGGCGCGGGCACACTCACACAGCAGGTCGTTTTATCCTTGATCCAAATCCACCCCAACAGACGCATATAAAGCACTTGAAGGAGAACGTCGAACAGTCGCTCAGTATACGTGTTCGTGCTTCTGTTATCGCTTTTATTTGCCTTTGTCCGGAGTTACCACCACGCGGGGGACCAATAAAGGGCGAGGGAGCTTGACGCGGACGGTTAATAAACGTCCCTATACTTCACTCCTATTTGGGTCTCGCGTTAAGTGCTGTGCTTGTTTCAGTCCCCCCGCCGAAGATCATCTGGAGGGCCTTCCGTCACTGCATGAATAGGCCAATTGAAGGAGGGACGTAATTCTCCGCCTCAGTCCAGCAAGGGATGAAACGCTCGACTTAATGTGTTTGTGTTGGTAATTTAAGTGTGTTTAAGTTTCAGCGACAAATTGATATTAGACGATTTGTTCTTCAGAGGGTAAAAGAAAAAGAAAAACACTAGAAGAAAAAGAAATGGTAGTGAAGGAGAGTGAGAGAGAGAGCTTGAAAAAAAGAGAAGTAGGTATAAAAAGAAGGAAGAGGAGGAGGAGGAGGAGGTAGAAAAAAAAAGAGGAGGAGGAGGAGGTAGAAAAAAAAGAAGCAGGAGGAGGAAGAGGTAGAAAAAGAAGGAGGTAGAGGTGGAAAAAGAAGGAAGAGGAGGAGGAGGGAGAGAGAGAGAGAGAGAGAGAGAGAGAGTCCATCCAAACTATGTCAAGATTAGACTAAAAAAGAAACCAATGACTCACTTGGCAGGCAGGTTTTCAAGATCTTCTGGATGCATTGCCATTTTCAAGCCCTGAGTACCAGCAAGGGAAGAGTTGCGGGCACGGTTTAGAGTTTTCGTATTGTTTCCTCAAGTTTATTAGCTTTTATGGACGCCAAATAATATATAAGAATTTTTTGTAGAGTTTAGTATCTGGTTCGGGAGCTCAAAAATCTGGTCTCTTGATTATTTGAACTAGGCCTCTGCGAAGTCTTTAAGATATTTTTTGGTTGTGGGCTCAAGGGAAGATGAGCTTTAGTATATGCCCCTAATCTAATCTTATCTCACCTGCTTGTGTTAGTGCGGTAGATGATCTTTTTAGTTGCAATCATTCAGTGAAACGTAACTTTGAGGAAAATCTAAACTTAAATTTTCTCCTAAATGTCTGAAAGGTTATAAAAAATTACATGTTGTTTGAAGGGATGGCGCCGTGACACGAGAAGTGTGACTCCATTTTTTTTTTTTACAACAAAGGAGGCAGCTCAAGGGCACATAAAAAAAAGAAAACAATAATAATAAAAAAGCCCGCTACTCGCTGCTCCTAAAAAAGAAACAAAAGAGGTGTCCAAAAGCAAGGTCAAATACGAGAGGAGAGTTGCTTATTGGGTCGTTACGGTTAATGATATACGTGGTAAAATAGATCTTATGGTAGAACTAAAGGCTGTTGTTTTTATGTATCTTTTAAGCAAAGTAGGCAGTTGACGGGCAGAAAACAAAAAACAAAACAAAACAAAAAAAATTCTCCTGCACACAAAGGACAGAAAGCGTTCCAAAAAATGTTGATCAATTTAAGTTGGAGGAATGTCTTGATACTCCTTCTTTGTTGCCATTATTAGGAAAAGGAAATCCTGAAGGAAGCGAGGACTGAAACGCGACTGGTGGTTATTATTCTCTATTATTCTAAATACAAAGAGGGATGACATTCATCTGACTGTCTTTGGTGTTTATCACTTTTAATGAGATGACCGGCGCCTAGAACAGTCAGCCAGTCAGTTCAAGGCCTCTGTAGTTTATATATTTTCCTTCCCTCCGTCCGTGTCCGCGTCCCAACAAGCCGGGTCTCGTCAGCGATGCTCCGTTCGGTTTGTCCGCTCAGGGGATAGCCAAAAGAAAATTCATAATGTCTGCAAACTAATAATGCGCGAGTGTCCTCATCTAAAACAAGGAACTGGACGAAGATATCAGCGCCGCGCTCCTGACACGACTCCCTGTCCCCTTGCCTCCCCACCTCCCTCTCGCTCTCTTCCTCCCTTCCCTCCTCTTCACACCCTCCGTGCCTCCCTCCCATTCCCCCTTACGCCCCTCTGTCGCTGTCTCATAATCCACAGTGTTAGAGCGACTTGTCCGGGTGCGGTGCTGCGTTGAACCCGTCAACGTGTACACACAGACAGACTTACACACACAAAAAAAAGATAAATAGGAATAAATAAATAAATAAAAACAAAATCATAAAATACAATAAGATAAAAAATAAGTAAATAAATATTCACATAAATAAATGATAATAAAGGAAAAATAAATGAAATACGAATACCGGCGCAGAGTTCGTATTCCTATCCCTTGTTCTCCTGTCCTCTCAGTCTGTCTCATCCTATTCCTACCTCCCTTACCTATCTACCTACATAACTACCTATCTAATTACCTTCCTGCCCTACTTGACACCCGTAGAGGTCAATGTGAAGGTTACAGGAAGTGTTGTAGTGAGGGACGAGGCTGGTCTTAATCTTCTTGCCTTCTTCTCCCTTAATCTTCTTCCCCTCGTCACCCATTAGGTCCGTGATATTACTTTTTAGGGGAGGGATTTAAAGGAGATATTAAGAACCAATCCAAGTTGAGCGGTGGGTGAGTGAGACGTGTTGTGCAGGCGGAGACGAGGCTTGTTTGTCCGTCATGATCCTTCTCTCTTCGCTACGCATTGGGTGTTTGTCGTTACTGTTTAGCGGTGTGATTGAAGAGGATATCAAGAAGCGAACCATGGTGAGCTTATTGGAGTTGGGGCGGTGAGGACGTCTTGTGATTATAAAAAAAAAACGAGGCTTGTCTGGTGTCGCTATCCTCCTCTCCAGTATGTTTTTTAGTATGTGTGTGGGTTTATATTTTACTAGTTATTTAAAGAACTGATCCGTGGAAGAGTGTGGCGTGTTGTGAAGAGAACGATCGGGCTTGTTTGTGCGTCATAATGATCTTCCTTTCTTCGTTGCGATTGTGTGGTGTGGCTTTGTTATTTAGCGGAGGAATTTCAATAAGGTATCAAGTAGTAATCCAATCCAATTACTGAATAAGGAAGGTCCGGGCGTGTTGGACTGATAAGAACGGGATCTGAGTAGGGTTGAGTAAGGTTTGAGAGGGGTTGAGAGAGGTTTGAGTTGAGAAGGAAGGTCAGGCAGAGGTGAATGAGGTCAATAAGGTATCAAGTAGCAATCCAAGTAGATATTACTGAATAAGGAAGGTCCGGGCGTGTTGGACTGAGGAGAACGGGATCTGAGTAGGGTTAAGTAAGGTTGAGTAAGGTTTGAGAGGGGTTGAGAGAGGTTTGAGTTGAGAAGGAAGGTCAGGCAGAGGAGAATGAGGTTGAGAATACGTCGTAGTCTTCCTCTAGAGCAGACGTTACATAGCTGCTGTGCTTCCTTACTTCTTAGCGAGGTGATTTGAAGAAGACATCAAGTAGTGATCCAAGTTGAGCTTCTTAACATAGACCCCCGCGAGATACGTGTGCCTCATTAATAAACGCTGCTTGTTTCTTACTTATCTGTCAAGTGTGAACAACTGAAGCATGATCTAGCAGGTGAATATTTATAAATGTGATTAACGGTATTTCTAGATTTTTTATATATTTTTTTTTACAGTAGCGCCGATCATGGATGGTTTCATAGGTCCATATTCTCAAACACTTCGAGCCTTACAAACACACACACACACACACACACACACACACACACACACACACACACACACACACACACACACACACACACACACACACACACACACACACACACACACACACACACACACACACACACACATTATGAGGCTTTTGTAGTGATAGTGAGTATTTTCATGGGTGGTTTAATGAGCCTAGTGGTTGTTTGACGAGGCTTCTGCACCCTGAATGTGAAAAAACCACTCATGAGAACCTGACTAATATCCTTCGTGGCTTTTGGATTTTTTTTTTTTGAGAGCCGAAAGGATCTGAGAAAACGGGTCATAATATCTAATGCATTGTTATTTATTTTCCTCAATTTTCCTCTTTTCCTTATTTTTTCATTCCATTTTACCGCTTTCCTCCTTTTTCAGTAAGTATTAAATTTCACTTGGGTCTTATCTTCATTTTTTTCGTTAAGCTTGATGTTACGTTATATTATCAGTTTTACGGCCAGACTTTCCTTCCATCCTCCTCCTTCATCTATTTTCACCTTCCTCCTCCTCCTCCTCCTTCATCTATTTTCACCTTCCTCCTCCTCCTCCTTCATCTATTTCCACCTTCCTCCTCTTCCTCCTTCATCTATTTCCACCTTCCTCCTCCTCCTCCTTCATCTATTTCCACCTTCCTCCTCCTCCTCCTTCATCTATTTCCACCTTCCTCCTCCTCCTCCTTCATCTATTTCCACCTTCCTCCTCCTCCTCCTTCATCTATTTCCACCTTCCTCCTCCTCCTCCTTCATCTATTTCCACCTTCCTCCTCCATCTATTCCACCTTCCTCCTCCTCCTCCTTCATCTATTTCCACCTTCCTCCTCCTCCTCCTTCATCTATTTCCCTTCCTCCTCCTGCTCCTTCATCTATGTCCAACGTCCTCCTCCTCCTTCTTCTATTTCCACCTTCCTCCTCTTCCTCCTTCATCTATTTCCACCTTCCTCCTCCTCCTCCTTCATCTATTTTCACCTTCCTCCTCCTCCTCCTTCATCTATTTCCACCTTCCTCCTCCATCTATTCCACCTTCCTCCTCCTCCTCCTTCATCTATTTCCACCTTCCTCCTCCTCCTCCTTCATCTATTTCCACCTTCCTCCTCCTCCTCCTCCATCTATTCCACCTTCCTCCTCCTCCTCCTTCATCTATTTCCACCTTCCTCCTCCTCCTCCTTCATCTATTTCCACCTTCCTCCTCCTCCTCCTCCATCTATTTCCACCTTCCTCCTCCTCCTCCTCCTTCATCTATTTCCACCTTCCTCCTCCTCCTCCTTCATCTATTTCCACCTTCCTCCTCCTCCTCCTTCATCTATTTCCACCTTCCTCCTCCTCCTCCTACAACTATATCCACCTACCACCTCCTCCTTCATCTATTTTCACCTTACTCCTCCTCCTCCTCCTTCATCTATTTCCACCTTCCTCCTCCTCCTCCTCCTTCATCTATTTCCACCTTCCTCCTCCTCCTCCTCCTCCTTCATCTATTTCCACCTTCCTCCTCCTCCTCCTTCATCTATTTCCACCTTCCTCCTCCTCCTCCTTCATCTATTTCCACCTTCCTCCTCCTCCTCCTTCATCTATTTCCACCTTCCTCCTCCTCCTCCTTCATCTATTTCCACCTTCCTCCTCCTCCTCCTTCATCTATTTCTACCTTCTCCTCCTCCTCCTCCATCTATTTCCACCTTCCTCCTCTTCCTCCTTCATCTATTTCCACCTTCCTCCTCCTCCTCCTTCATCTATTTTCACCTTCCTCCTCCTCCTCCTTCATCTATTTCCACCTTCCTCCTCCTCCTCCTCCATCTATTTTCACCTTCCTCCTCCTCCTCCTTCATCTATTTCCACCTTCCTCCTCATCCTCCTACAACTATTTCCACCTACCTCCTCCTCCTTCATCTATTTCCACCTTCCTCCTCCTCCTCCTTCATCTATTTCCACCTTCCTCCTCCTCCTCCTTCATCTATTTCCACCTTCCTCCTCCTCCTCCTTCATCTATTTCCACCTTCCTCCTCCTCCTCCTTCATCTATTTCCACCTTCCTCCTCCTCCTCCTTCATCTATTTCCACCTTCCTCCTCCTCCTCCTCCATCTATTTCCACCTTCCTCCTCTTCCTCCTTCATCTATTTCCACCTTCCTCCTCCTCCTCCTTCCCTCCTTTATCCCGCTCCGCGTCTCGCCGTCTTCACGTTCCTTTTCACGTCATTAATTCTTTCTTCACGGTCAATATAATTTCCTTTCCCGGGGTTTCCATCTTTTTCAACGTTTTCCTCCCCTCGGTGTTATTTTCACTCGTTTCTCTCTCAAAAATTCCTACGTTATTTGATTTACTTTTAACTCCGTCTTCAAATATCATAATCTTTTCTAATTTATGGTTATGCCTTTGTTATTTTTCTGTCTTCTAACATAACAATCTTTATTTCTAGTTTATGGTCATTACTTTTTTTTTTTTCCTTTTCAACCTTCTAACATCATCCTTTTCCTTCAAATTTCCGGTCAGTATTTTTTTTCCTTTTCCTAAATTTTTCTTTTTAAGTTTTTATTATTTATGTTGAGTGATTTTTTTCCTCGAAAATTTCTCTATTATCTCGGCTATTTTAAGTCACGCCTCCAAGCATCCTTGACCTCTTGCAATATTTTTTTTTTCGTGTTTAAAGTTTTCTGTTCTTATAATCTGCTTTCCTCTTATTTTTTTGTGTTATTTTTTCTCTCAGGTTTACTTCTTTGAAATGTTTTTATTTTCGTTAATTTGAGTTTCGTCATTCAGCAAACCGTAACCTCTTTATTTTTTATTATTTTCATATTATTTTGCAGCAAGGGACACAGCTCAAGGGCAAAAAAAAAAAAAAAGCAACAAAAAAAGCCCGCTAGGCGCTGCTCCGACAAAAAGAAAACGGACCAAGAGGCCAGAAGAGTTTTATTGCCATACATTCTCACATATATATTATTTTCTTTATTTCATCTTTATTGCCGCTTCATTATTTCGCTGCCATTCTCAAAAGTAGTTGCAAGAAGACTGGATATACTACTACTGTTTACTTACAAAATCATCCCTACTTTTTGAAACCTGAGGAAAATATTATGCGTGAGATAAGGGGAGATAGAAGGAGAGGGAGAGGGAGAGGGAAAGGGAGAGGGAGAAGGAGAACGGGGAAAGAGAAGTGAAAGTCGACAAGGTTAGATGGAGGGAAGATTCACCGGGGAGGGAGGAACGGAGGAGAAAAAATTACAGATGCGTGGGTGGACGAGAGAGAGAGAGAGAGAGAGAGAGAGAGAGAGAGAGAGAGAGAGAGAGAGAGAGAGAGAGAGAGAGAGAGAGAGAGAGAGAGAGAGAGAGAGAGAGAGAGAGAGAGAGAATACACATATGTTTGAAAGAGTTTGTTTTTCATATGTGTGTGTGTGCGCGCGTGTGTGGGCCGGGCATTACCTGAGCTGGCAGCCGAGAATTGGGTCCCAGAGAGGTGAGAAACCCGATCGTCTATTGTTCCCTAATGGCTCTTTGTCTCTCGGGGGCTTAACGGGCGGCGTCTGCTTATCTGTGCCCGCCCTGCCCGCCTCGCCCTCCGCCGCGCCGCAGACGAATCGCTCACCTGGGAGTTACCTGACAATCGCCCGGCTTTTATACGCTAGCCACACCTGCGATCTCTCCTGTGAGTGTGAATTGTTTCTGTCTGAGTCCCTGATCGTTATGCTGTTATGCAATGTTATGGCTTGTATTTTCATTACTTTAGCTTAGTTTATGATTAAAATACGATGTGGTGTTGTTGTTATTGTTGTTATTAATATATTTTAAGAGGTAGTTTTACTCTATGATATATCCTTCCTTTTCAGATGCTTCCTTGGCGATCCTCCTTCGTCTCGTTCTCGTCTCTCATTCATTAATTTAGCTTAGTTTATGATTGAAATGCGATGTGTTGTTGTTATTGTTGTGTTATTGATATATTATAAGAGATTGTTTGACTCTATGATATACCCTTCCTTTTCAGATGTTTCCTTGGCGATCCTCCTTCTTCGTCTCCTTCTGGTAAGTAAAAGACAATCAGCAGTTTTATTATTTTTTTCAGGTAGCACGCCACCATTCCTTCAGTATTCTCGTTTGCTTGGGTAGGATGGAGTTCAATACGTTAACATGAGGCAGTGAGAGGTGGAAAGCATTGGTAGAGTTATCGGTTCTGCAGTTTTGTGTGATGTATGGCGGACCACCACTCGCGTCTAGGACCTGTTGAGCATCCATATCCCAGGCGTGGGTGTATCCTTGGCTGCAGGACGTCGTGTGTTGCGGGGGAGGTGGGAACTTTTTGCTCTCCACGTAACGTCCTGCCACCCGTCTCATGCCAGACCACACCCACGCGGGCCACACACACAAGCAAGCCACACCTACACCCACACTCACAGCCACTTACACCAAGCCACACCTCATGCATACCATTACCATGCTCATGTAGGACAAGCCATCCGCACCACATCCACGCACTTGGCCACACAGGCAAGCCAATCCCACACTCACAGCCACTTGAGCCATGCTGCATCCCTTCCTTGCAGGCCACGGCTCATATAGGCTTCAATCATGGATGTCTTAGTCATTGTGGTTCACTAATACGGACCACACCCAGACGAGCCACACAAGCAGGCCACACCCACATTCACAGACACTTAGACCTGGCCACACCCGCGGAAGTCACTTAATTCACAGCCATCTCTGCCACAGCCCAGGTGCCACACTAAGCTAGCCACAGAGGAGGCAGCCACACGCGGGCCACACATACGCCAGACTGCTACTATTCTCGCCGCTACATGCTCGCCATTTCACGAGGACCGCGACACACGCACGACCATGCATGCCAGCGGGGCGACCACACACACACACAAACACACACACACACACACACACACACACACACACACACACACACACACACACACACACACACACGTACATGGACACGCACACACACGCATACACACAGGCACGCATATACGCCGGGCTTCCCAGAGCAGGTGGCTGGCGGGGAGTCACACAATAACACATCGAGCTAAGCGTCTCCGTGAAATGAAGACATTAAGCGCGGCGTTCCGGCAGCTCGACGCCTCCACGCGGCTCCTCGTTTTTGGGCGCCTCGTCGTATCGGCCGCGGGGATCAGATATTTACCGCGGGGAGTCGATTTAGGACCCTGCTCCCACAGCCCGCGCCGCGCCCTCCAATTATAAGCATAAAATAAAAATTATCGTCAATCTTAAAATTATATGCTCGGGGAAATTACACGAGGGGAAAAGACGGTAATTATTAGTGCGGGAGCCAAACGCGAGGTAGTGAGTCCCGTGTTGTTGTATTTTTCAAGGGGGGGAGGGGGGGGGGGGGAGTCTCGGGGAACAAATAAATCGAGTGACTCAGGTGTACAGGTGCAATTATCTGATTTGTGAGAGGTTAAAATGAGATGTTTCGGCGGTGCGGCTGACGGAAAGGCGGGCACTACAGGGAGGGGGTGAGGGTGATGGTGAAGGAGAGATGGGAGAGTGGGGGAGAGACGAGAGTGATGAGTGGAAGAAAGAAAGGGGAGTGAAGATGCTTGAGGACGTAAAGGAAGTAAGGATTATGGAATGGGTGGAAGAAGCAGGGTGTTAGCGGAGGTAAGCGAGGGTGGTGAGGGGAAGGTGAGTGATGGAGGGAGGAAGATGCGAGAGTGATGAGTAGAAGGAAAAAGGAGGAAGGGGAGTGAAGGTGCTTGAGGGCGCGAAGGAAGTAAGGATTATGGAATGGGATGGAGGATGAGAGGATGCTGAGGAGTGAGGTTGATAATGGGAGACGTGGGGGGGTGAGGGTTCTTGTTGGGGTTGGGATGAAGGATGCGAGGATGCTGGGGAGTGAGGGTGATAATGGGAGACGAGGTGGGATGAGGGTTCTTGTTGGGGTTGGGAAGGGGTGAAGGAAGTGACGATGATAGGGGATGAAGATAGTGAGGAGATATTGAGAGGAGGGAGTGATGAAGTGAATGATGATGACAGATGTGATGATGTTGAGAAGAGGGAGATGAAAATAGTGTATGTAAGGTGGTAGGTATAAAACAAATAAAATAGAGAGAATGTGATATTATTTTTTACAGTAAAGATAACAGCTCAAGGGCAGTACACAAAGAAGAAAAAAAAAGTCCGTTAACCACTGTTCCTGCAAAAGCAAAGAGGAAAAAAATTACAGAAACATGAGTATAGAAATAACTACTAAGCTCACCAGGTATACTCAGGTGTACTAACAAAACCTCACCTGGAAAACTTCGCCCAGCTCGTGTCCCCTTTTCAATAGAACAAATGTATACTTTTTAGAATCCGCTCAGAGAAGGAGGACAAACATTATTCACTGGGCAAGAAAAGCTGACAGAAAGAAACACAGACAGATAAACAGATATATAAAGCAGCTGGTCAAGACGGTGTTTGTGAGGCAGGAAGAAAGGGTAGAAGAAGAAAGGAAGGAAGGAAGGGAGGAAGGAAGGAAGGAAGGAAGGAAGGAAAAAAAGAAAGAAACAAAGATGGAAGGAAGGAAGAAAACAAAGAAAGAAAGAAAAAAGAAAGAAAGGAAAGGAAAAGGAGGGAAGAAAGGAAGGAAGAAAGGAAGGAGAGGAAGGAAGAAAGAAAGAAAGGAAGGAAAATTGGAAAGGAAGGGAGAAAGAGAGAAGGGGAAAGAAAGAAGAAAGGAAGTTAAAGAAAGAAAAGGAAAGGAAAGGAAGGGAGAAAGAAAGGAAGGAAGGAAGAAAAAATGGAAAGAAAGGGAGAAAGAGAGAAGGGGAAAGAAAGAAGGAAGGAAGTTAAAGAAAGAAAAGGAAAGGAAAGGAAGGGAGGAAGAAAGGAAGGAAGGAAGGAAGATGGGTGGGGGGGGATTTGGAGAGACCCTGCAGCGTATGGAGGGAAGAAGAAAGGGAGAGAGTGGAAGGGAGGGCAGGGCGGCAGGTGACAGAGGGGGCCTGGGACGGGGAGATCAAGGAAAGGAGGAAGACGGAGAAGGTGACTGGGGGAAGCGGGGGGGGGGGGGGGTTGAGAAGGAGGGCAGCTTGGTATGATGGAAGGAGCAGATGTTTGAGGAGGAGTAAGCATGAAAGGAAAAGGAGTAGAGGACGGAGGAGGAAGAGAAGGAGGAGGATGCTAGGTGAGGAAGGAAGGTTCAGAGCAGTGTGACGTAAAGCCTAGGAGAGAATGAGAAGTTAGGTAATGTTGCTTGAAGTATTAACAGTCAACGAGGAATAGAACGCAAGGTAATTTGGTGGTCTGTTGAGGGAGTGAAGAAAAGAAGTTACAGGCGGAGGAGAAGCCAGAGAAAGAAAGAAACGGAAAGAAGCGGGAAGAGAAGGGAAGGGAAGGCTGGAAGGAAGGATAGTGTATGGAAGAGGGAAATGAAGGAAAGGGAAAGGAAGGGAAAGGGAAGGAAAGGAGATGGAGGTGAGAGTGGGGCTGCTTGGGGTAGAGGTGGCACGCGGCCTAATTGGGGAATATGGGGCCAGCGTCGCTCACCTGTCATGTTCGGTCCTGAGATGTTATTTGGCTCCAAGGCTATGACACGGAGCCTGAGTGAAGGAGGAGGAGGAGGAGGAGGAGGACAAGAGAAACAAGAAAATAACAAAAACTAGCAAAAGAAGAAACACAAGAACTTGAACACCATCAAGAACACCACCACCAAGGAAGAAAAAATGCAAAAAAGAAAGGAAGATGAACAGAAAGAATGAAAAAAAAAATAGAGGAAAGATGAAAATACGAGATAGTAAATTAAATTATAGAGAAACAAAAGAGTAAGATGAAAAAGAGCAGGAGGAAAGAGACCACGATCAAGAAGAAGAAGAACAAGAAGATCAAGAACAAGAACAAAAATATATGAGAAAAAAATAATAGAAAGAAGAAAGTAGAATTATAAAGAAAAAGAGGAGGAGGAGGAGGAGGAGGAGGAGGAGGAGGGGGAGGAGGAGGAGGAAGGTAAGGGTGCGTGGGCGAGAGAGAGAGAGAGAGAGAGGGAGGGAAGGAGGGTGGGCATGAGAGCAAAAGTGGGCACAGAATGGAGGCAAACAGCGCTTTGTCATACACCGAAAGTGCTTCCGAACCTTTCCTTCTGAAGACTCCTGGCCCCGGCGGCGGCTCCTCGCTGGCTTGCCTAAAATAGAACTCGGGGGGGATTACTGCCTTGTTTGCCTGCCTGTCAGTGGGATTTGGGGGATTATGTGTGTTTGGGGGGACGGGCTTGGGGGGGACTGGTCTCTGTGTGTTTGTTTATTTCCAAGAACCTGAGGGAAGGGATTTTGCTGGCTTGCCCGTTTGTTGATTGTTTTCCATTGGTATGTTCCGTCTTTTCTTGTTTTCTTTTACTTTCCTGCTTCCTTTCCAGTTTCTCTCCCTCTTATAATCTCTCCTCGTCTTTTGATTTTCTGTTTTGTCTTTTAATTTCTCTTCATTTTCTTTTTTGTCTTTTTAATTTCTCCACGGTTTCCATTGTCAAGGTTCTGTCTTTTTATTGTTTTCTGTCTTGTCTCTAATTTTTATCGTCTCTTCTTTCCTTCTTTTTCACGTCTTCTTTGCTCCTTTTTCCCTTTAGATCTTTCCTTTACCTCAACTTTTTCATTTTTTCTTCTCTAATCCTTCCCTAACTCCCTTTTTTCTTTACTATTTCTTTTAGGACTTTATTTTCTCCATTTTCGTACTTTCATTTCTTCATCCCTTCCTTCCTTTCTTTTCTCCTTTTCGTACTTCCATTTCTTCATCCCTTCCTTCCTTTCTTTTCTCCTTTTCGTACTTCCATTTCTTCATCCCTTCCTTCCTTTCTTTTCTCCTTTTCGTACTTCCATTTCTTCATCCCTTCCTTCCTTTCTTTTCTCCTTTTCGTACTTCCATTTCTTCATCCCTTCCTTCCTTTTCTCCTTTTCGTACTTCCATTTCTTCATCCTTCCTTCCTTTCTTTTCTCCATCATTTCTTCATCCCTTCCTTTCTTTCTTTTCTCCATTTTCGTACTTCCATTTCTTCATCCCTTCCTTTCTTTCTTTTCTCCATTTCCTTCCTTCCTTTCTTTTCTCCATTTTCGTACTTTCATTTCTTCATCCCTTACTTCCTTTCTTTTCTTCTTTTTTTCCTTCTTCTTCATCCCTTCCTTCCTTTCTTTTCTCCATTTTCGTACCTTCATTTCTTCATCCCTTCCTTCCTTTCTTTTCTCCATTTTCGTACTTCCATTTCTTCATCCCTTCCTTCCTTTCTTTTCTCCATTTTCGTACCTTCATTTCTTCATCCCTTCCTTCCTTTCTTTTCTCCATTTTCGTACTTCCATTTCTTCATCCCTTCCTTCCTTTCTTTTCTCCATTTTCGTACTTCCATTTCTTCATCCCTTCCTTCCTTTCTTTTCTCCATTTTCGTACTTCCATTTCTTCATCCCTTCCTTCCTTTTTTTCATCGTCTTCTTTCTTCCCATTTTAATCATTATCACTTAGTTCTGCATTGTTGTTCTCGGCTCAGACTCATTCTCACGTAAACATCGCTCCTGACAAGTTTTACAGCTTACATTTATTCCTTCCTTTTCTGCACACTTCTCTCCGTTTATCTGTTTTCTTCTCCTCTCATATTTTCACTCATCTCTCTGAAGTGTTGGTTTCCTCCTTGCCCCACTTCCTCTTTCCATTCTCATTCTGGGCCACCATTTTCCCCTCCTTTTATCCACTTCCCCTGCTTCCTGCTATTTTCCACCCATCCCCCCGGGGACACATTTCGTCATCAATCATGGGTAAACAGGCTGAGGAGGTCTGGCCCCGCTCGTCTTCCATTTCGTCTCCTCATTTCACATCTTCTTACAATCTTTCTTTTGAATATCCCCCCCCCCCCACCCCATACACACGCACAACTAAATACATACACTTTCCTATACCTCTCCACACCTTCCCGTGGCACATGTCCCTCCCTCCCACACCTTCCCTCCTCCCCACTCCCTCCCTGGTCATATTTTCCACCCGGGCGGCGGCCACCAATGCCACGCCAGGGATGCTTTGGAGGACTTAAGTAAACAAGAAGATTTAACAGTGCCATTAGCTCGTGTCTTGTTCCCTGACAGAGAAAATGACGAGGCCAGGCCGCGCCGCGCCTATCAGCCCGGCATCTCGCCCGCCGCGGCCTCGTCTGCCTCGCTGACACACATTCCTCGACGCTTTTTCAAAAAGTCAAGCGAGGAAAAAATAGACGAAAAAATGTTAGATCTTGGAACTTTAATTAAAATAACTATGTCAGTCATTGTTGTCCTGTGTAATCAGACCGACATGTCAAACAAAAAAATGTAGATAATAGCGATAAAAAACAAGAACAATATATATATATATATATATATATATATATATATATATATATATATATATATATATATATATATATATCACCTACTCGTGTCTTATACACACACACACACACACACACACACACACACACACACACACACACACACACACACACACACACACACACACACACACACACACACACACACACACACCGTTGCGTCACCCACAGTGTCAGCTCGGCACAGCTGCAGCGCCTGGGGGCCTTGGTCTGTCCGTCGTTCGCTGTAGGTGTCGGCCACGGACAGCCTCCCGCGCCGAGACGTCCGTGGTGGTGAAGGCGTCACACCCACTCCCTTCACCGCCGCTTCCTTCTTTGTGAGTCACGACAATGGCGATTTTTCACTCCCGTTTCGCTCCCGTGGCTCCCAGACACTCGGCCGGGTCTGTTCCTCCTCTCGAGGGTCTTGGGAGCCACGGTTGGGAGCAATGGGGGCAGGCCCGGCGGCAGGGGCCGGTCAATAGTAGAAGGGCTTTGGGAGCGGTCAGGTTTTAATCTCAATATAATCCTCTTTTTGATGCTCAGTTGTTCGTGCGCGCGGCTGTGTTGCCACACTGAGTGTTAAGAATTTTTAATGCTGCACTTCCTGTCGCGTCATTCATCAAAATTTGAGTCATTTTCCGGTACAGTCCCGAGGCAGAGGCCGACGCGTCCTCGCGGGAGGGACAAAATGACAAGGCAGACGCCGGCTGGACGCTTTCCCGGATGCGCTTGGCAACACAACAGTCACTCCAACCATAAAATTGGCATCAGTGTTTGTTTATAGGCATTGTGTCTCTTTGAGTCAGTCTTTTTACCGGCAAGAGGCCGCTGTTTAGCGGTAACCCTCTCCCCACGTCCGTTTGCCTCGCCTGCGCGGCATCAGACAGCTGCACGGGGAAGGCGGCTGCATCAGAGTTGATTCTTGTTTGAGTGCAAAAACTTCAATAACAAAACTTTGTTGGTGGATTAGTCTCGCTCAGAAAGAAACATCTTGTTGGGGTCACTTTAAGTTAGGTTCACCTCATATGAAACCGGATTTCCAGATCCAATTTCTATGAGGCCTCCCTCACCCCAGTCTGTTTTTATTATACTCCCCAGTCCTCACCCTCCAGCCTTCCCGCCCCGCGTCACACCCTCCGCCGTCACCACACAGCCGTGCGTCACGTCCTCCGCTTCGCCACGACTGGCCCATTCACGCCACTGAGCATCAAAAAGATATTTGAGCGGCTTATTATACAGAGCAAAGCCACTCTTTCCTACCGTTTATATACATCCTCCTCCACCTGGGCCTCAAGCCGGCCCTTCTGCCCGGCCCTGCATGCACCTCTCCCAGACGCGTCCCGTGCTTGTGTTTGCGCCTCGCCGCCGGGACGCGGCTGCCAAGGTCATGCAGCATAAATCCGGCCTGGAAATGATTCAGGGATAATATTTTCATATTACTGAACGAGACTGAATGGCGGGGAAGGAATTGCGGTGATATCGATGGTGCTTGAATGTATATTTTGTGTTGTTTAAAGCCAGTCTGTAGTATAATCAGATCCTACTAAGCTCTTTGATCTCGGGGAACAGAAACAGCTTATGATGGAACATTTTTGGATTACTTAGAACAAATATAATATAATCAAATACCACTAAATTATGTGTTTTTTTTGCGGCCATGCACTCTCGAACCGGTTTGGGAGAATTGTGTCCTATTCATACATGTCCATGATTGTTTGTTCGTCTCATGATTGTTATTCATTATACTGCTGAACGTGCTCCGGCGAAGACCCTCGAACGAACTACCCAAGCTTGGGAAGGTGCTACGTGCAGCGGGGACGAGGACTGTGCCTTGTTCTTTAAGTTTGCTCATGGATGATTCTTCAAACTTCATGGCTGATGTTCATTTGACGGCTGAAGAACAGCGGCCAAGACCAATGATTAAGATGGAAGGAGGGAGGAGCGGGAACTGAACCGTGTATACTAGTTCCTGTGTGTTGTTGGGTGTTTGTTCGTCTCGTGTTTGTCACTTATTACACCGCCAAACGACCACTGACCGAGAGACCCTGAAACCCACCAACCAAAGAACTCAGTATACTTAGTCATGCATGTTTATTCGTCTCGTATTTGTTGTTCATCTCTCTGCCAAACGACCACTGGCTAAGACTTTCAGTAGAACCAAGCAATCAATGAGAGAACGTTGAGACAGGGATAAGAGATGTGTATATTCGTTCCTCTACGTTCGGGAATCGTAATTGTAACTTATCATTACACTGGTGAATGCGCGCTGACTGAAGCGGCCCTGGAGATTACCGGCCATTGATTATTTTTTGGGTCAACAATTACTAGACAGGGACGAAGGGAAACACATGATATACGATATTTGGAAAAAGAAGGGAGATAAAAAAGAAAAATAGAACTCATGCCCACGGACATGCCTTCACACTGCTTCCTGCCAACGCCTCAGACGCAAGAATGGAATAACCCGAAGGGGAAAATGTAATGTCATTGAGGGGGAAAGAAGTCCAGTTGGGTAATGTCCTCCACTCGAACTGATTAAGAAGGAACATGGAGAAGCGACGAGAGGGACTTGGCGCGCCCGGGTGTGACTGAGAACCGATACTTTCTTTCCCGTATCATCGAGGAGAGAGACTCGAGGCGGCGCCGACGTGAGGAAGCACCGACGCGAGGCTGCAGGAACTGGAGATCAACTTTCTCAGCGTGGCGAAGGGCGTGACGCGGCGATTACTCTTGATGTTACCGGAGGGTCGCGAAGGGATGTTGACCCCCTGTCCTGCGAAGGGTTACGTTGTTGTTGTTATTATTGCTATTATTTTTATTGTTATTATTATTATTATTATTAGTTGTAGTAGTAGTAGTAGTAGTAGTAGTAGTAGTAATAGTAGTAGTAATAGTAGTAGTTGTTGTTGTTTTGGTTTTATTGTTGTTGTATCAGTAGTAGTAATGGTAGTAACTGTAGTAGTGTTTTGATTGGTATCGTAGCAGTAGTAATAATTGCAGTGGTATTATTATTATTATTATTATTATTATTATTATTATTATTATTAGTAGTAGTAGTAGTAGTAGTAGTAGTAGTATTAGTAGCAGTAGTAGTAGAAGTAGAGGTAGTAGTAGCAACAGCACCAACAGTAACATTCCTTCATGCATTTATACTTTAGGCAGGGTGCAGTAATAGCAAAGCAAAGGGAAGAAAGATGAAACCACCACACGCACTAGTTTACAAGAGCCGCCTACCATGAAGCAGTGTTAGCAGAGGCGGAGGAGTGCGGATTATCGTTCGGCAAAAGCTTGTGGTGTCCTGCGAAGCCCACGGACGCGGAATTGACCGAGTGAGCACAAGCACATCAGTTTTATTCAGAGTGAAGGGCGCGGCGAGGAGGACGAGGAGGAGGAGGAAGTGGAGGACCTGTATGACGAGGAGGAGGGAATATCTAAGCTGTACCTTTTTGCCTTCCTTCCCTCTCCTTCTCCCCCTCTCCCTCTCTCTCTCATCCTCTCTCGTTCTTGCTCTTTCTCTTCCTCCTCAATTTCCCCCCAAAGACTCATACATGCGGAAAATTTGTCTCCATTCATATTCAAATATCGCCTTGCATACATTACCGCGGGCCGATACTGGGACGGGCGAGGCGATGCACAGAACCGGCCGGATTTATAACGAATAATAGTGAAGGTTTGCGCTGTGGGCGGGCGAACGGGCGGGGAGTGGGTGGGTGGGTGGAGACGAGGATGCTGGAGAAAGAAGGTGATGCGAGGGGGTGAGGAGTGAGGAAGAGGAGGAGAAGAGGAGGAGGAGGGGAGGGGGAGGAGGGGAGGGCATTTCCTCTTTATTATTATATATTTTGCCCACGCTTTAGTTCTCTCTCTCTCTCTCTCTCTCTCTCTCTCTCTCTCTCTCTCTGTCCCTCTCTGTCTCTGTCTCTCTCTAACAACCGACGATCGGGGCAACAAAGTGGTTCAGGTCGCCCCAGAAGCGCCTGCCAATACCTTTTACTTAATCCCTCGCCCCCCCTTCCCCCTCCCTCTATTACCCCGAGCAACCTGATCCCACGGCACGGCAGACGGGCGGCGGCGGCGGTGGCGGCATAAACGACGGCGCGGCATCCTCCTGTGTGGTCGGTCAACTTCTGTATATACCAGCTTCTACAGCCGCCGCCACCACCGTCATCGCTGCCGCCTCTGCTGTCGTTGCCGCTTCCTATCCCTCCTGCTTTTTCTTTATTCTTCTATTTTTTTTCTTCTCGGCTTCGTTTTCCTCCTCCTCCTACTACTACTATTTCTTTCTTTCTTTCTTTCTTTCTTTCTTTCTTTCTTTCCTTTTTTCTTTCTCTCTCTTTCTTTCTGATCTTTCGTCTTTCTTTTCTTCACCTTCAACTGATTTTTCTCCTCTTTTTCTTCCCTTTTCTTTTTCTTTGGCACGAAGCTTCTTATTTTCTTTCTTCCTCTTCCTCCTCCTCCTCCTCCTCCTCCTCCTCCTCCTTTATTATATTTCCAACGTATCTACGCTTGAGAGATTTCCATTTGCAAAATAAAATAAAAAGCTGTGTACATGTGAAAAGCAAAGTGGTGTGTGTGTGTGTGTGTGTGTGTGTGTGTGTGTGTGTGTGTGTGTGTTAAGATTTCTGGTCACATCTTTGCTCAGCTGTTATAGAGAGTATATTTATGGTTACTGTATCGCGGTTAAGGTGTGCTGTTGTTGTTGTTGTTGTTGTTGTTGTTGGTGGTGGTGGTGATGATGGTGGTGGTGGTGGTGATGGCATTGTTGTTGTTATTGAAGTTGCTATTGTCCTCAGCTTCATCGTTGGCTTTGTAGTAGTAGTAGTAGTAGTAGTAGTAGTAGTAGTTGTAGTAGTAGGCTAGTAGTAGGTTTTTGGCATAGTTGTTTTTGTTGTGTTTTTGCTATCGTCGTGGTCATCCTCGTCGTCATTGTCTTTTTCCATCAATGTTCTCACGCTGTTGTTGCAATGAGGACGGAGGCGGCGGGGGAGGCGATGTTGGCGGTGGTGGGGCTGCAGTGCGTCCCACAAGAAACACCACCACCACCTTCACCACCACCACCAGTAGCCAAGCAGCACGCCCGGTAGTGCCTGCGCCGCGCCTCGCCACGCCCGCGGCCGCGCACATCGCCGCAATTACTCCCTCGGTAATGTATGGAGCGACTCCCGGGAAATAATTGATTAAAGCGCGTCAATATTTTTCATTTAATTAGCGTGTTTATCCCCCTTGATTACCCTTCATCGGAGCCAGATCTTGCAATTACGGCCTCCTAATGACCCCTGCCGGCACCAGCGCGGCTAATTACACCAGTAGTTACCTAATTACACCTGAATGGGGCCATGAATTTCCTTTGACAGTCTCGTTACTCAGCGGCTCAAGGGAATTTGTCTCAAAGGATTCTTGTGTGCTAATTCCGTGTTGTTTATGTGGTGGCCGAAGGAGAGAGAGAAGGGGAGGATGAAGGAGAGGGGGAAGGGATGGGGAGTGGGGGGAGGGGTGAGTAAAGGGGGAAAGGGATGGGAGAGTGGGGGAAGGGATTGGGGGAGTGAGAGAAGGGATGGGGAGAGGGGAAAGGGATGGGGTAGAGGGGGAAGGGATGTGGGAGAGGGGAAAGGGATAGGGGAGAGGAGGAAGGGATGGGGAGTGGGAAGGAGCAGCCCCGGGATGGGAATTACTTTTAAGAAGAGATAAGAAAAGAAAAAAATTGCCTCTAGAAAGTGTTGGGAAAGGCCAGTAAAAAAGGGCTCGAGGGAATGGCGCGTAATTGAGGATAAAAAGTGAAGGGAAATAAACTGTGAACCAGACCGAGAAAGTTACAGGAAAAGGAGTGTGTGTGTGTGTGTGTGTGTGTGTGTGTGTGTGTGTGTGTGTGTGTGTGTGTGTGTGTGTGTGTGTGTGTGTGTGTGTGTGTTTCTCAGGGAGCAAAGCTGATCGGGGATGAGAGAAGATAGAAATATGTGAAGGAAAGAATTGAGGATAGATGTGAAGGGAGAGAAAATTGTGGAAACTGGCGGTGAAAGTTAAAAGAGAGAAAGAAAACAAAAAGAGGACGAGACGAGGGTTATAAAAGAGAGTAAATGTGAAAAGATATGAATAAGGAAAGTGAAAATAGATGGAAATTGTAAAAAGAAGACTGGAGGAATAAACCCCTAACAGGCAGAGAAGTAATAAAGTTATCATGGAAATATTTAAAAACAAAACAGACAGATGACGAATAACAACTCTAATTTCTTTATGGGAGGATACTGGCTTGCGATTACGAGTCTAGCACGTGATCAGACCGTGGTGAATGAATGACGCACTGACGCGCGCGCGCACACACACACACACACACACACACACACACACACACACACATACAGTAAGGGGACTTAAAAAAGGTGTGTAAACTGACAGACAGACAAACAAGCGGGCAGACAATAAGTAGGGAGTAGGAACGGGAAGGAGTAGGGTGCTGGAACGGGAATTAACATACTGACAGATACAAGCAGAAAGATACAGTGACGGAATGTAGTAAGGAAAGCAGTGGAGGAAGAGACATACATACATACATGCACACACATACATACATACATACATACATACATACATACATACATACATACATACATACATACATGTACAAACAGACAGACAGACAGACACAGACATACATATACAGACAGACAGACAGACAGGCATATTTTAATAGGTGTAAAAAAACATAGGAAGAGGAAAGAAGAAACAGAAACAGAAAGAAGTGCATAGAAACAGAAGGAAAGAAGGATGGATGGAAGGAAGGAAGGAAGGAAGGAAGGAAGGAGACATGGGCAGGATAGCTATAAGGAAAAGACGAGAGAAGAAAGGATGAGAGGGTAGAAACAAAGGTAGACAGAAACACACATCAACAAACAAGAAGTATAGATCAGAATAGAGGCAAAGACGGACGGACAGATGGATGAGAAGAGGCGTAAGATGTATAGTGAAGGTGAGGAGGACGAGGAGGAGGAGGAGGAGGAGGAGGAGGAGAGTTGAGAGGATAGACACAGACAGACAAAAAGAGGCGGCGGGCGTGATAGAGAAGAGAGGGCAGGCGGCGTAACTCAAGGTAATGACAGGGTGCAGGTGACGCCGCGCAGGTACGAATTAAGGTGTGCTCCAGGTGTGATGGTGGGGCCTGAGTGTGTGTGTGTGTGTGTGTGTGTGTGTGTGTGTCCATCCATCAACAAAACTCACTATTTCCCTCCACTATCAAATCACCGTCCTCATTTCCACCACTAAAACCACCGTCACCACCAAACAACCAACACCCCCAAAACAACCGCAAACGCTACCATCAATACAACGGCAGTCAACCACTACAACTAACCACATTCACCACCACCACCACAACCACCACCACCACCGCACTACCAGTTCTTCCTGTGTGGGCCATCAGCCGCTTCAGTAATTATTGAGGACATAAGGAAGGAGTCAGCAATAAGCCCTTCCATCCTCCGCCTGACCAGACCAGACCCGTTCCTTCCATGCACCGGCCCCGGCATACCTGTTGCACAAGACCAGCCAGACAGACTAGAGACCCCACAATATGAACTGCCTTGCCCCACGCCCCCGCCTTTTCTTTCTTTTTCTTTTATGACTTATAACAGTATTCATTGTAGATGTCTGGAAGGTCGTGATAATGAACAACGTCATAGGTTCGCTGCTGTTTGTCTTGTAGCAAACCATAAAAAGCTGAATATGCTAAATTACCAAGAGTCACACGAATAGCATCCAGCCACATGAATATATTTGTCTATATATATGAACGGCCACCTCAGTACTTAAAACTAGCACCAGTTGAGTAACATGCTGTAAAATGTAAATAGAAGAGGGAAAGTGTCCACAAGGAAAAATGTCCAGAAAGGGAATATTTCCAGAGGGGAATTTGTCAGGGAGGAAAATGTCAGGGGGAAAAGGTCCAAGGGGAAAATGTCCTATACACGGGGGAAGCGGCCTCTAACAAAGCGACGGGATGCAGGGCAGAGGGAACGTAAAATGCCCCTTATGTTGATACAAGTCTTAATCCTCGTTCAATCAGTTCTGCCTCGGTCCCTCGCCCAAGGCCCCGTGCCCGGGCGGTCCGTGGCTGAAAGCGAGGAAGCCCACGCAGGGTTGTAATAGTCCCTGAAGCAGACGGGAAGTAAAAGCCCGGCCGTGATGCAGCGGCGGGTCAGCGCGCAATAAACATTTCGGCCTTGTGTTGCAGCGACCACAGCGTCAGGTTTTATATCTTCTGCCACTTGCACCTTGAGGGATTCCTTTCAACACGAGACGCTGGGCTGCCGTGCCTCACCGCTTCTTAAGAGACGGTTCACAGAGGAGCCAGCAAGGCGACTGTTGAGGTTCGTCGCGACATTCGAATATGCGATGCCGATCAAGGTCTGTGTGAAGACAGGTCTTACAGCCAACTCAGATCTTGGCGTTAACGTTACCACATTGTGATAATTTAAAAACTTGCTATATGACAGCTTGTTGCTGTATATAAATTATTTGACGTGTAAGTGCAATAAGTATGCATCTCTGCCATTACCTTTATGTTCAGTAATAGTTGTCTGTAGCAGTTCTATTATAATATGACATTTTCCAAATTAAGACGATGAAAAATAATTTTACGATTACGCCACGTGAACGGTAGGTTTGAGCGACTGGAAGACTGTCGTCATGAGCAGCAAAGCACAGTAAGCCTGGCCGGGGGGTGATGGAGGGCCCTGCTCGCAAATGCCGTGTGTTGAAAGGAACAACGATGGGAAATCTGTTGTTTAATCGTAAGAGCAAAGGTCAAGGACTTTTACCTGGAACCTAAGATCCATACTGATGAATCTCATTGTGGCTGCTGTCTTATTTAAGTAAACAAACTCATTTAACGGATCACTCCTACATTTTTTTACGCTTCAGCCACGTCGAGTCAGTGTTTTCTGCATTCGCGTGAGTAAACCAGCTTGTGGTGCCTTTTGATTTTTTTGTATTCATGCAGACTGAATAAAACGTTAAATCCACATCTTTTACACCAATATGACTTACCTAAACATACAAAGTACTTAAGGACGTACGAGGCACACAAGACTTGTTCAATCCCTAACTGCTGGATGGATTGATTAGACGGTTTTAACTGTTTACCTTCTAGCCTGGAAGGAAGACAGGTGAGAACCGTCCTTTTTGATGTATAGATCTCACCCCCTCCACCTAAAAAACATCTCCATGTGTGTCTCCGGAAGTATATTTAGCAGTGAAACACCTGAATCATCCGCTTTCCGTTACTCGTCAGTGTGCCTTTCCGTTCGCCTAGACCGCGGGAGCCATGGAAATGAAGTAAGCGCGGCCCCGAGTCCCGCCGTGCAGTGTCCATAACCGTGCGAGTATGTCCCGACGACCTCAACCCCTTAAAAGCGGCACTCGGGTCCTCGTCAAGGGCGTGCTGGCTGTGTAAAGCTCAGGCATGGGCGTTGCTGCTCCGGTTCGCGTCCTATTAACCATGATGCTCCTCGTTGTTGTAGTTTATTATGACGCAGGGAATGCATGATAAGATACAAAGACAGACACCGAGACATTAACAGACGGACCAATATATACACTCAGATGTGCACACAGACACTCAAATATTTATTAAAACACACACACACACACACACACACACACACACACACACACACACACACACACACACACACACACACACACACACACACACACACACACACACACACACACACACACACACACACACACACACACACACGTTAATTAAAACCAATTAGTTACCTGCAACTTTACCATGGGCATGTCCTCGCTTCTGTTTTTGCTGGGAAAGGGAAGCCTCGCCGCCCAGGTGTGTTGTGCCGGGCAGGTGAGGCGGGGAGGAGGAGCACTGAGGTAGGGGAAGGGAAGGAGAAGGGAGAAGCGGAGAGGTGGAGGAGAAGGATAAGAAGGGAAGGCATGGAACACAGGTTTGTTGCATCAGTCTTTGTCCACGCCGCTTCATCTTCTCATTTTCATCCTCATTCTCATTCTCATTATCAGCAACATCAGCAGCCATTACTAGTCAACTGTTCGACAAAACGCCTTTCCTATGTCTGATGTTAGTGTACTTCACCCTGCTCTGGCAAATCCTATAAATTCATCCGTCTATCCTGTCTGCCTCTCTTTTAATTTGGTTATTCATTTGTTGTTGTTATCAATTCTACGCATAATATAACCTAATTCCATGTTCATTCCTTTATCTTGATCGTCATTATAAAATCTTTCAGCTTGGTATGTTTCCGAAACCATTTTCTCCATAGACCCAGAAACATTTTCACTCACACATATGCAACCCCCCGCTCCCCAACCACACTCTCAAACATGCAGCCTCCTCTAGAATTATAAACCAGACGCTGATAGGTCGTCAGTCAATATTATGTAGAACACTTAAGATGACACTATATACTACTGAGGTTAACTTTTATCTGATGTAAGAAGATTCACATTACATTTAATTCACGAGTATTAAGTTGGTTCCTAAGGCAGTCAATCACCTAATCACATCTTCCATATGACGTGATTAAAATGTTCCAGCTATATATGTCTGCTTCGTCGGGCTACCTCGAAAACCCTACCTCAGAAATTAATCTCAAACGTGGCACTGGCTTTTCATCTGTCACCCATAACATGACAAAAATGGCCTTGCTATATACTTTTGTTTCGTCAACTTAGCAGTATCGGTAAACTTTTCTTCCTGCATCCAGTCAACCCATCACGAAACACACACACACACACACACACACACACACACACACACACACACACACACACACACACACACACACACACACACACACACACACACAGCATCACATCCGCCGTCCCTCGCACACACAAAGCATTCCCCCTCCCCCTCTCCATCCCCCAAAACACAAGCATCACCTCCCTTCTTAAGATATTACGAATGCTCCAGTCAATTCTTCTCTCTACCTTTCCTCTCGCTAAAGATAAATCACATCAGGTAACTCAGGTGAGGATGCTTCTCTCTCTCTCTCTCTCTCTCTCTCTCTCTCTCTCTCTCTCTCTCTCTCTCTCTCTCTCTCTCTCTCTCTCTCTCTCTCTCTCTCTCTCTCTCTCTCTCTCTCTCTGGGAAAGAAAATCGCGTCTCTCTTCGTAAGGTGTCGGAATGTTGTTACTGTGTGTGTGTATGAGAGAGAGAGAGAGAGAGAGAGAGAGAGAGAGAATAAAAATCACTCTTGTTTTCATTCTTTTTGGTTTTTATCTCTTTTTGTGTGTTTCTCTGTCTGTCGTGAGTTGAAATGTTTGTGAGGCCTTGAAGGACACTCCCCGCACCCCCCATCTCTCTCTCTCTCTCTCTCTCTCTCTCTCTCTCTCTCTCTCTCATTATCTTCATTTAGAGGCATTTTGAAACGTTGAAGGACGTGTTTTCTTTCTTTTTAGTCATCGTTTATTATTTTTTTCTTATTTATGTTGGTCTTCGCGTGTCGGTGCATCGTTTTGTGGCGCCGTTAAAAAAGAGGAATGCAGCAGCGTCACAGGTGTTGTGTGAGCAGCCCTCTGGAAGGTATCAATTAATCTTCCTTTGGCGGGAGACGTGACTCTCTCTCTCTCTCTCTCTCTCTCTCTCTCTCTCTCTCTCTCTCTCTCTCTCGACACCCCCCCCCCCCCCCTTCCGTGCAGGGTTGGTGATGTCATGAATCAAAACAAAGACGCGACAAGATGGATCACAGCAACGACTCGCTTCTGTTCCTCACGTTCTTCTCATATTCTCACGTTCATATTACATGTTCTCACGCTCACATCCTTTTGCTCACTTTTCTCTATATGTTCTTTCGTTCATTTCATGTTCTCGTGTTCATATTGCGTTCTGTTATTCTCAAGTTGCCGTTATCATTTTCGATCATGTTTTCTTACGTTCATATTCACGTTCTTCCTATGTTCGTGTTTATATCATGTTCTCACGTTCATGTCTGCTCTCACGTTCGTCTCATGTTATCACCTACTATTTAATGTTCTTATCTTCATATAACTCACGTTTATGTCATTTCGTTAATACCATGTTGTCACTTTCATATTATATTCTCGCCTTTGTAAATTTTTTTTTTATGTTCATGTCATTCGTATGTTCGGTTTATCTCTCCTTCGTATCATATTCGCTCGTCTTTGCGATATTTTTCTGGTTTTCTTCTCAAGTTCTTATGTTGATATATTTACACCCTGTACTCTCTGTCTATCAATCTACGTATCTATTTCTGTCTATCCATCTGTCTTTATCTCGTTGTTTCTCACCCTCTCCTTTTTCCCTTTCCCTCATTCGTTCACTTTATTTTCTCTCCTCTTCCCTTCATATCAGTCGCTGCCCTTTTTAAACTAAACAGTTCTCGGAAGCCCAGGGGAATTTTTTTTATCACAAGTGGAAAAAATCCTCTCCAATTTCCGCTCCACAAAGAAGAAAAAAAGAGAGGCGAGGGTAAAAAAAATAAGGAGCTCAAATATCACGTTCAGCTTAAAAATTGGAGAAAGAATCTGACGGACACTTTCCTCGTTCATTCATCTCGTCTGATCATCATCTTCTCCTCCTCTTCATATCATCACCCCTTCCTCCTCCTCCTCCTCCTCCTCCTCCTCCTTCTCACTCCTCTCCTGCATTACAAACGTCATCACTTCTTTTTTTTCTCATTCTCTCTTTCTTGACCTCTCGAATTGCGTTCTTTCTTTGTATTATTTGTGTTTAACGTTTGATTTGTCCTCATAATACAGATTGAGTTTCGTTTCTTTTTTTATTATTTTTTATTATTTGTTATTACGGTTTTATTATTTTACTCCGTGGAGAGAGAGAGAGAGAGAGAGAGAGAGAGAGAGAGAGAGAGAGAGAGAGAGAGAGAGAGAGAGAGAGAGAGAGAGAGAGAGAGAGAGAGAGAGAGAGAGAGAGAGAGAGAGAGAGAGAGAACATTGAGAACACTCCCAAAGAAAATCACACCATAATAAAGTGATACCAAGTCAAAATGCGTTAGAGAAAAGTTAAAGAAAACCTGCAATAAACAGGAGATTCATATAGAGAGGAAAATTCAAAAAGAGAAAATTATATTGCGAAGGTATGATTGGAAAGTTAATAGAGGAGAGGCAATACCAATATTCACTTAGGAGAGTTTATGAAGAGAAAACACGGAGGATTTTTGTATTACTTGTATTACTTGTGGAGATGGTGACACTAACCATAATACAAGTTCTCACGGAAGAGTCATAAAGTGAAGAAATGCCGAAGTGGAGGAGGAGGAGAGGGAGGATGTAGAGGTGGAGGAGAAGAAGGAGGAGGAAGATGAGGAGTAGGATGATGATGATGATGATGATGATGATGATGATGATGATGATGAGGAGGAGGAGGAGGAGGAGATGAAGGTGGTGGTGTTTGTGGTGGTGATGATGGCAATAGAAGAAGAAG
>NC_066523.1:17498884-17508884 GCF_024679095.1 Eriocheir sinensis | reverse complement strand
GAAGAACAAGAATAATGATGAAAGTAGGAAGAGGAAGAGCAAGAAGATGAAGAACAAGAATTAAAATATGAACAGGAGGAGGAGAAAGAAGAGAAGGAGGAGGAAGAGGAGGAGGAGGAAGGAAGGAAAGGAGGACAAAAACTTGAACAAAATGAAAAACAAGAATAATGATGAAAGTAGGAAGAGGAAGACCAAGAAGATGAAGAACAAGAATTATAATATGAACAGGAGGAGGAAGAAGAGAAGAAGGAGGAGGAGGAGGAGGAGGAGGAGGAGGAGGAGGAGGAGGAAGAGCAACAACACTCCCGGCACCGGCTAAAAGGAGCAAAAAATATCAATTAAACCAACAAAAAAACAAAGTAAAATTCGGACAAGAGAGCCGACATTATGTGCTGACCCCTCCCCCTCCCCTGCCCCCTACCCCCCCTGCACCCTTCAATTCCCCCCCCTCCCTTGTCTCTACCACCACTTGCCCAATCTGCCCCCTCTTCGTTTCCCTTACCACTCCTGCTCCCCCCATTTCTATCCCTTGCCCTTCTGATTTCCTTCTCCCCATTACAACCCCTTCCCCTCCCCTCCCCCTCCCTTCCCCAGCTCCCCTCCCCTTGTCCCCTTCCTCCTCCTGCCCATTACAACCCCATACCCTCCCCCTCCCTTGTCAAGCTCCTTCCCTTGTCCCCTTCCTCCTGCCCATTACTACCCCAAACCCTACCCTTTCCCTCCCTTTCCCTTGCCCAATCCTCCTCCACCCCACCCCTTGCCCAGCTTCCTATGCTTAGTAACCCCTCCCCTCCCCATCCTCCCTTACCATCCCCCTCCTCGTCTTTATCCTGTTTCCCGGGCCCCCCAGACGACCACCCTTCCCTCCCGTCCTGCCCCCCTCTCCCTCTCCCCTTCCACCCTCCACCCACTCCCGCGTAACCTGAGTGGCGTAATCTGTCTCAATTTTTACCGAGAACACACCGACAAAGCGGCTTGGCTGGGAACAAATGAACCGCGCCGATACTGACCCGTGGGTGGGTTAGGAGATGGGGGAGTAAGGAGGGCTTGGGGGTAGGGAGGGGTATATATATAAGAGTGAGGGTGAGGGATGAAGGAAGGAAGGAGGGAGGGCGAGCGAGAAAGACGGCGGGAGGCAGGGAAGGGAAGGGAAGGACATGAAAGGAACGCTGATGAATACTGAGGAAGGAGGGAACGAAAGGGATGCCAAAGAGAGAGAGAGAGAGAGAGAGAGAGAGAGAGAGAGAGAATGAAAAGAAGGAATAAAAACAATAGATGAAAATGAAGGAAGAAAGGGGAAAATAGAAAGAAGGAAAGAGGAGAAAAGATCAAGAAGCAAACTACTCGAGGGAAACTATAGCAATAAGAAATAGGGGAGTAAGAGAGAAAGTGGGAAGCGGATGCTGTGCCGAAGCAATCGCGAGAGCAATTTTTTCAATGCTCAGTCAGCGTTCTAGAGATCCCTCGGTCTTCCCTCCTATAAAACCAATAGAAGCGGTTTTACCAGCTTTAAGAGAATAGAGCAACTTGTTTGAAAAAGCTCTTGTTCATAAAAAAATCATAATATTATATTTTGTCTCACTGTGCCTCACCGGGCGGTACGAGGACTAGGACGCAGAGGGACGTGACTAATATCTGCATTTATGAAACCAAAATTGAAATTGATTTTGAGGTTTGCATTTTATCACTTTGTTGGACCACATGCGTTAGGCTTTGAGGACGGCTATATTGTCACTGAGCTTGATAGAAGCCGTAGCCTGTACATGTGGAAAGAAAACTTCGTTGATATCTGCTCTCTTTTAAGATATGAAAGTTAGTAGTTATTTTCGTCATTTTTCCCCACTGTTACAAGGCCGACGTGGTATTTATTGGGTGTAGTGTCAAACTCAGCCAGACTGTGATCATACTACATATACTGTACTGTACTGTAAGTTAAATAACATTTTTTATAACCTACAATGTATATTCAATCATTTTAATGTACATAATTAGCTTGAGCTCTTGACTGAAAACAAGATCAAATCAAGATCAAAACACACCTCTTCGTTGCCACTCCCATCTCTCAGATGATCTTTTTGCCCTGAAACCCATGACCACCAGAGGTGTGGCTTCAGTCTCGTAGCCCAATGGCACCTCCACTCCTTAAACCTATCAGGCTTGGGTCCAAGTACATGTACTCGGACTCGTATTCGTACTTAAGTACACAATATCATGTACCTGTACTTATACTTGTACAAGTTGTAAAACTGAGTACTTGGATTTGTGATATCGCAATGTAATCGCACTCAGACTCGAGTACAAAAAAATATACTTGAACTCAAGCCTGATGGTTATGTGTTCCGGTAGTGACCCGACTTTTCACGGTGGCCTGCCTGCGAACACCCATTAGCAGGGACATAACAGTGGAACGGCGGGTGACTGCTGCCTTTCTCACGGCCAGGTCAGGTCAGAGAGGGAGAGACACATACAGACAGACAAATACACACACACACACACACACACACACACACACACACACACACACGACAAAATCAAATTGACAGACACACACAGAATTAGCAAACAGACAGACACAAACAGCAGAGACAGAAGCTTAGAAAAATAGGGAAACTGAGGAACGAGCAGAAAACCAGAAACAAGCAGTTCATTCAAACAAACAAACAGAAGGACGAATCGACAGACAGACCATCGACCGTCACTATACAGACAGCCTCATTCAGGTGATGTGTTTACAGGTGCGAAGAACTAGTCTTGACGGAAAGGTGAACTCTCCATTTCATTCCCGGACAAAAAAAACTACCGTATTCTACCTCTACCTATCCTTACCTTACAATATACCTTTGAGGAGGATACAGTGCCATATTGCTTGCTATCATGAGACAAGCCGATACCACATTACCTGAGAAAATTTGTCATGATGTGGAAGGAAGGTTTGGTGTTGTTCTTGAGTACATTCTCGAACCAAGCGCTGTTCTCTTTTTCTCCCCTCCGTTTTATACCGTACCTTATTTTTTTATGTATATATGTATCCAGCCAAGAGCAAAGACGTGTCACTATAACTTACTTTACCTTACCTTTTTCTTTATTTTACTTAACCTGAACTCTTCTTACCTAACCCCACCATACTCTACCTTACCTAATTTTACCTCCCATGCCTTACTCTACTCTCATACTTTACCTTATGTCACCTTATCTTACGCTGCCTTACCTTACCTAACCGTATTTCATCTTACATCCTTACGATTTTTAGTACCGTCAATAGCAACAGTAACTTATTTCACTTTAACTTTTTTCTGTGTTTTAGTGTACGGCCAACAACAACAGTATCGTACCCACTGTCACACATTATCGTACTCAGAGCCTCGTATTTACCGGTTTCTGAGCCATAGCTATTGCCAAACAACACCAATAATTAACCATTTTAACGATAACTATATGTGAAGGCAGTTATTGGGGTCGAGAAGGCAGTTCTGGGGTCGTAAATCGGCAAACATGGGAAGCTGGGTTATCCGTCCCTCCCTTTCCTCTCACCCTCCTCTCTTACTTCACCTCCCCTTCTCCCTCTTCGCTTCCCAACTTTCCCTATCTCTTCATCCACTTCAGTGCGCGCTTATGTGCTTGTTCCTCCCCCCCCGCCCCCTATTCTCTCTTTTTTCTTTTTTCTTCATTCTTCCTTTATTCTTGCAATCTTCCATTAAAGTAAAGTAACTCCGTGCATTTGGCTGTGTGATTTTTCCTTTTTTTCCTCCCTCCCTCCCTTCTTCTCCTCACCCCTTACCTCCCCTCCCCCTCCCTCTCTCTCTCTCTCCAAGGTAACCCGAGCACCTGACGAGGTTTCTCTATGCATTTCCCTCCCCCGGTCTAGATTCAGCAAGTAGATATCAGGTCTGGTTTGGCGATGCTGTTGTCGACTAATGGATTTCATTCGTCAGTAAATCAATCATCGGGGGAGCAGTGTTCATCCCGTGTTCTTTGTGTGTCTGTACGGCCGGGCGGCGAGATAGATACTTGCTTGCGTGTTTTCAAAATGGACTTGGTTTTTGTCTCTTTCGTCGACCCGGTTCTCCACTTCCGCCAGTATCTGCAACACCGTCTCTAACCTCCTGCCGTGGTTGTGTTTCCTTGGACACTTTCCTTTGCCAGCCTTGAGACCAGCCACCCCTTGCTTATCGGAGTGGACCTCGTATGTAAAGTATTGGCTAGAAACACTCACTCTCGTTCTGCGTCCTTATTAGAAGTGTATTATAAATGAGGAGTGTATATATTTTGACAGGTTAGTGATAAATACAGGAAGAGACTCATATGCTTTAATAGTAATAATAATAAATATAATAATAGTACAAAATTCTCTTTCACATAGTACTGACTAAGGATGAAGGTAATAATAATAGACATCGTGACATCCTTTCTCAGGTAATGTGGTACTAGATTGTCTCGTGACCGTTCTAATGACAGTAATAATAATGATGATAACAATAATAATGATGATGATGATAATAATAATAATAATAATAATGATGCGAAAAACCTCTTCCACATGGTTATAGTTGAAGGTAATAATGTACATCATGCCACTTTTTCTCAGGTAACGTGGTAACCGTTCTGCTGCTATTACTACTACTACTACTACTACTACAAATAATGAGTAATAAAATAATAATAAATCTCTTTCACGTGGTGCAATAAGGCAATAAAATACATCATGACATTTTCTCAGGTAATGTGGTATCGGCTTGTCTCGTGATAATATTAATGATCATAGTAATAATACAGAAATATCTTCCACACGGCACAATAAGGTGCCGTGTGACAAATTTTCTCTAGTAATTCGGTATCGGCTTGTCTCTGGACGGTTAATAACCATACTACTACTACTACTACTACTAATAATAATAATAATAATAATACAAAAAAACTTTCACATGGCACAATAAAGTTGAAGGTAAAACTATATATCGTGACACCTTTTCTCGGGTGATGTGATCAGCATGTCCACCATCACCCACCGCCGCGAACCACGTCACATTCTCTCATCCCGCTGCCTCACACCCACTAACTGTCCCCCTGATGCTGCCTTTGCCAATAGCACAGCACTTGTTACTACCTCGAAAGGCTGCCCACACTCCATTATACATCGGACTACTCTTGCCATCATACGTAATATGCACACCTCACCATACCACTGCCACCGTACCTCACTGTTTCACCATGCGCTACCCATCACTCCTCGTTTTTCCCTTTATTTTAACACTCCGCTCATCACTGCGCCGAATTGCCAACGACACTATACAAGCCACACCGCCACTCCCCAGAGCCTGGTCATTGCGCCACACTCCACACCATCCGCCCAAGATGTCACTCCTCACTATACTCTGAGATCATAAGCAATATTTCCCTCACGAACTCTGACGCCGACATGGTGCGGGGGTACTCGGGGGCCTCGACGATCGGGAGGTCTTGGGGCACCAACATGGAGTGGGCCGGGGTTATCGAGGCGGGGCAGTCCACATCTCGATTCAGGGGCATCATGAAAAGGGGGTACATTTCCCTGGTATTCCGGAGGAGCTGGGTGCGGCGGTCACCTCGGTGCTGTGAGGAAGGCCGGGGCACCCAGCCACTGTACACCTCCGGGACAGGGTCAGGAGCTAGGGGTGTGCGGGGCGCAGGGGCGGGGCGGGGCGCCACGCGACGGATCACTATAGGTGGCAGTGGCTTGGATGCGGCAGCAGGGGGCGGCGCTGAGTGAGGCACTGTAGCGGTATGAGGAACGGCATTGGTATCAGGCACTGCAGTGACGTCTTGATCAACTGTGGATTCTGGCTCTGCTTCTCCAGATGTGTCTTGCTCTGAAGTAGAATTATTCACAGTGACGTCTTGCGCTGATGAGGACCTGAGCACTGCAGTGGCGTCTTGCAGAAGTGTCGGGTCGGACTCTGCTGTGATATCTGGCACTGTATTAGACTCAGACACAGCAGTGATTTCCAGCACTGTGTTGTTTGATTCAGGAACTTGCTCTGTGTAGTCAGTCACGTCAGGGGGGCGTGGCACTTCGATGTCGCTAGGTACTGTGTCCGGCTGAGTCACTGTTGTTAGGATATGCTCTTCGGTGGCATCAGACAATTCTCTGGAGTTGGGCGCTGAGGAGAGGTCAGACACCTCAGCGGGGCCAGGGAGTCCACTGAGGAGGTCCGGCACTGCAGCATGATGAGCAGAGTCAATCATTAATCTGCCAAAGGCGCTGCAGACACTCCCGGAAGCATCACTCATCGCAGCGTCTGCCAGGAGGTGGACAGTGCTCGGCCGTTCAGCCATCTGTATACACGCGTTTGGCTCACCACACCGAAGTCCCTCAATCTTAAGAGCCGTGTTGTGGACTGACAGGGACGTGCAAGGTTTCCTCCGTGAAGAGCTTGTGTCTGTCTTGTGTGTTGGTGTGAAATGGAATGAAAAACATGCTGGAACGGAGGCTGTTTTATCCTCACCCCTCCTGTCTTGAAGGGAGTGTGGGGGTGGGGGGAGAAACGAATATACGCTCATGGGACTTAATTAACTCATTCCTACCTGCATTGTAAGTGACCTGACCTGACTGCGATTACCAAAGACTCACATTGTCCTTGCTGTGCTGCGCTGCTCTGCCCATTATCTCCCCTAACACACCTGTGATGACCCGAGTGACCTGACCTAACCTGGGAGCACATACCTAACCAGACTTGACCTTCCAACCTCTCCGCCCACGCTATCCTCGCCCTCACTAATCCTCACGTCTCACAGTCCTCATCGCTCCCTCATTATCACCCTTATTTTGTCAGGTAGCTCAGGTAAACACTTCCTTAGTCACGTGTGTCCAGGTAAATCACGGCTGTCATGTTACCTTTTCTTATGGCTTCACTAAAGGTTTGAAACGCTTGTAACGTATGATAACCTGATGCCGTGTTTGTGTGTGTGTGTGTGTGTTTGAGAGAGAGAGAGAGAGAGAGAGAGAGAGAGAGAGAGAGAGAGAGAGAGACTGTGGGTAGAAGAGTACAATGGGTGATAACAATAATAATAATAGTAATGACAAAACAATGATGTGGGAGTGAGGGAGCAGCTCTACCTGGAACACCTACCGATCTTATGCCACACGCTACCCACCTACCTTCTCAAGAAAAAAAAAGAAAAAAGAAAAAAAGACCGTTGAATTTAATGGAAAACTTTCATTAGGGTCAGATTTACCACATGTCATTATAGAGATAAACCTAACGGGGGGGTGGGATGGGCTGCCTACCTCCTCGCTGAATACCTCACCTCACCTCACCTCACCTGGGCTAACTGACACAGCTGGTGGAGTATACATGTACAGTTGCCAAGTTATTGCTGGAGTTAAGTCACCCTCGGATACACATAACCTGTATCCTGTAAAAAAAAATCGTTAGTTACTTTTGTTCTCTCCCCCTCCCCACCTCACCCCCAAAAAGTAGTCCAACATAGCCTAACATGAACTCCTTACCTCTAGCCTGCTCAAACGATGTATCAGTCTCCATTATCTACCAACATACACCCCGAAAAACAACCCAACGTAGCATGTGTCCTAATAAACAATGAGTAGCTCTTATTAATTATGTTTGTGTGTAGGGAGCAGCATTGTACTGATCCGTCCATGTTTGTTAGCTCTACATAATTATACCTCTGTCTTGGCGCTTCATCTCCGGGCAGAGGGACAGAGAAGTACAGTGCTGCCCTCTACACACACAAACACCTCTGAAGTCTCCCATTGAACTGCTATTGTGATGATTCATTTGGTAAACTGCTATGTACTTATTATATCCAGAAAAACGTGAGTTATTTTATTGTAGCGATATGAAATTAAGAATAGTTCAAAACTCACAACCCGCGCCTTCCACATATTTCCCACATAACCTGAACAGCAATATTACAAATGGCTGAGCAAACCGCGACCTTAGCAACCCTGACTCTAACAAGCATTCTCCACCCCTCGTTTCCTTGCCTTTCCTTTCCTTGTCATGTTCTCTCTTGCTTTGCCTTTCTTTCCTATGCCACGCCTTGCTTTGCCGAATGCAGGTAATACAATGAATAACAGGAACTTTCAGAAGACAAAATCCACCTTAAAAAAACCATTAAGATTTAAAACTCGTTATCGGTGGTGGCGGGGCCTGGTGGGAAAACAACAGCCTGTCGGTCACGTGACGTCATCCTCGTTATTCAAAAATTTCAAAGCTGCGCCTGTCGTCCGAGCGGGAGGGTGTGTCTGTGGCTATGTGCGTGTGTGTGCCCGGCGGTAATGGCGTTGCGTGTGTCATTTTGCGGCCTTAGAGAGGGTGGAGGCGGCCCC
Source organism: Eriocheir sinensis (assembly GCF_024679095.1). NCBI lineage: Eukaryota > Metazoa > Arthropoda > Malacostraca > Decapoda > Varunidae > Eriocheir > Eriocheir sinensis. The sequence goes on along the minus strand of NC_066523.1, from coordinate 17,500,555 downwards.
GGCACTACGATGAAGAAAAGGTAAGTGTCAATGAGTTATGTTTTTTGCAGGAAGGAGTGGAAACCGGCGGGCGTGGGAGCGGGAGGGGGTGAGTGTGTCCCTCCGATCCCACGCCCTCCCCTGTCCCTTTTGGTCACAGTTTGTTTAATGCAGAGGTTGAAAGTTATCCATAACCCCACCACATTGAGAGTGAATTGACGGTGACGATTAATTGTGATGAGTGATGGGTAGGAAGTTCCGCTGGCGTGACAGGTAGGCAGGCACTTGTCATCGTTGCCTGGCCTGTGGTGTTGCCTCCGAAAGAGATCCAGAGTGTGAGTCGCCTGTCCTCCCTGTTGCCAGTAAGGGATGGGAGCGTATGTGTATTTGGGAGAGGGGTTGGGCATCATCACCATCATCATAATAATAGTTTTATTTCGCCATCGGCATATACAAGGAACAAGACAAGTAAACGAACGAGAACAAAATCGAGATACATTGCTGGGGATTTAGTGGGTGCAGGGGCCATGAAGGTTGAGTGGGAGTAATGAAGAGGAGGAGAAGGGCTGGAGAGGGAGGAAGGAGCATGGAGAGGGTGTTAGGGCGTGCAGGGTATAGCTACAGCGGGAGGGAGAAGGCGGGGATCAGGCGAGGTGGAGAGGGTGGGAGGGAGGTGGAGGCCAGGCGGGTGTGGTGAGAGGGGGGAGGTTGTTAGGACATGCAGGGATATAAAAGGTGGGAGGGAGGCGGGGTCAGGTTGGGTCTGGTGGGTGGAAGAGAGGCGGGTATGTGAGGTGAGCCTCTCAGTGTCTATCAATTTAGTTGCATTCCTTGTATTTCATTACGATACGTGGTTGCTTGCATGGTCTGAAGCGTTATTATTCTGTGTTCCTCTTCAAATTTTACAATATGTTGTGACCGAAATATCGCTACTTGTTTACACTTATCTGAAGCTGCAACTTTAATATAACCTGACAAAACCCGGAACTAACTTATACCTTAATCGACTAATCAACACATTAATCCGAAGTGAGCCGCGCCAGCCACCAGGTGCTTCATTCGTTGTGTATAGCTACTAAACGTGCCGGCGCTCACGTATTGCACCTGACAACTCACCAAGCTAAACCTTCACTTCCCAAGCTAGCCACCAAGTCCCCATCTCTGCTCTTTATATCAAGGTATTCGTCACGAGAGTTGAGGGGTGGCGAAGATTCATTTGCTTTCCTGTTCTGACATGATCCCTCCACCTACTCTCCTACCCCACCCCCCTCATACTATCATCCTTTTTTTTTATCATCTTCCGATTGTGGGTATTAGGATAGTCACACCTTATTCCCTATACTCTCCACTCCTCCCTCTACCCTTCCACACCTGAACTATCCACCTGTTTTCCCCCTTTAATCTTCCCCCTCTCCTCCTTCCTTCTCCCTTGCCTGCCGAGTCTCTCCTCCGTCTCCTCTCCCTCCCGCCTTCTCCCACTCCTTCACACCTGCTGCCTCCAACTGGTATTTCCCTCTCCTAGAAGACTTGTTGCAATTGTGATATTAAATTTTGTGCGACTTTTTTTTCCCGCCCACCGCTTTGCCTTTCTCACCTTACCTTGAATTACCTTGCCTTACCTTACCTTACCTTACTTTGTCTTGCCTTACCTTACGTTACCTTAATTTGCCGTACTTTGCCTCGCCTTACCTT
>NC_066523.1:17483884-17493884 GCF_024679095.1 Eriocheir sinensis | reverse complement strand
CCTCCCAGTTTCGTTTCCCCACAATCCTTAACAAGATCTCTAAACGCCCCTCACCCTAACTTTTATGCGGCGTAAATTGTATCTCTTGCCGCGGACGTAGAATTAGACGAACCTAAATTACCAAAGGAGAGAGAGAGAGAGAGAGAGAGAGAGAGAGAGAGAGAGAGAGAGAGATTTTTTGTCAGTACAACTTGAAACTATAATTATATCTCTATATTGGGGTTGTATGCAGATGATTTTGTCCTCGACGATATAATTAGTTTCTGCAATTCTTCTACTACTGCTGATACTTATGCTACCTTACTACTACTACTACTACTACTACTTCTACTACTGCTACTGGTGTACTGTTGTTTGTACTCGTGTGATTGCTTTTTTTGTTGTTTGTGGTGGTGACATTGGTAGTGATGTTTAGCTGTGGTGATGATGAAGGGGTTTGCAAAGGTGTGGTGGTGACATACGGAGGTTGTGAGGTGTGTAAGGTTAGTTAACTCGCCTATTAGTTTCTTCTATTGATTTATTTCTCGCGCCGTTTCCTAGACTCAACAAAACCCGGGAACTTATGATACTCCCGCAGGCAAGGGATGGCGAGACCTCTTGTGTTTCGTTTGCGAGCTTCCGAACCCGATGTATTCTTTTAAGACGGGAGTATCAAAAGACCTCTCCACCTGAAATATACTTCTCTTCTCGCCACTCTATTATATATATTTTTTCTATAGGAACAATGTTTTGCGGCCTTTTATTATTTGCTTTTGCCGTTTTTTTTTTTACAGCAAAGGAGACAGTTCAAGGGCGTAAAAAAAAAAGAAAATATTAAAAAAAGCCAGCTACTTACTTCTCCTGAATAGAGTACAGAGGAGTGGCCAAAAAGAGAGATCAATTTCGGGAGGAGAGGTGTCCTGATGATATGATGTAGCTGCTTCCTCTGCTGTAAAAAAAAATAAAAAATGGAGAACTGGCCCGAAATGTTGCGTTTGAAGATTGTTTCTGCGTTTCCGATACACTTGAGTTGTGGCGGCGGCGTCCTCCCCTCCCCCTCCCTCGTGGGAAGAGTAGGGCGGGACATGACCTCCGCGCCTCTTCACCTCGGGGCTCCATGCAACGGCTGTACGCGTGTTGGTACCCGCCGTAGTCTCCGGAAGAAGAGAACCTCCCTTGGCTATTATCTCAGCGTCCGGTACATCGTTCATCGTTACTTTGTTCCTAATTTGCCAGGGGAGGGTATTTTTTTTTTCGGTTTCCTCGGACTCATTAGGAATATTACCTACCGCCTTCCATTTTTGTGGGTAACGTTCCTTTGTACAATGCCGATTTCTTTTTCTTGTGTTATGTAAGTTTATGCATGTATACGCTAGATATGAGGAGACTACAAGTATATATGAATACGCAAGGTTGCACAAGCACGTAAGGACTGCAGGGATACATGGATACACGTAGCCTAACTTAACTTAACCTAATCTAACCTTATCTAACCTAAATACCCTAGGATGCGGGAAGAATACGCGCATATATGATTACGAAAGGATGCACAGGGATATAAAGAGTGCACGTTCGCAGGATACCCCAGGATACGAGAATACTAGAAACTTATAGGAATATTTACGAATACAGAAGGATATAAGGAAACAGCAAGGATATAAAACGCAAGGATGTAAGGATTGAAAACATATAGAAAGATTATGATGATGCAATAAGATTATAAGAATACATAAAGGATACAAGGAGAATATATAAACAAACAGAAAGGAACGCATCGATTCACAGGGATTATAAGGAAACTACGAGTGACCAGTCAGCCTATAAATGTTGTTCTCTGCAAAGCTTTCTTGTAGGAAACTTACACGCCACTGACTTGTCCCTCAGTAAACGCTGCTGAGGCTACTGGTCGTTGCTTAAGATCCGAAATAACGCTTTAGTTTATGTTTTTATTCTTCCGATTCCTCGAGTCTGGGTCCTCTCATTCTTACGTTTTTTTTCCTACCTTCCCTCTGATCTTTTTTTTTTTTCAGTAGGCAAAATATTCCAAGTTCCATGAAAAAATACTCTATAGCAATATTCGTGTGTGTGTGTGTGTGTGTGTGTGTGTGTGTGTGTGTGTGTGTGTGTGTGTGTGTGTGTGTGTGTGTACGTGCGTGCGTGTGCCCCTGATGACAGACAGGTGGCGGGATGGACCTGACAGGTAGCCAAGGTGACCATTATCTCTCCCGGGGGACCAGGTGACCCGCGAGGCCGATCAACGGTGACCTGCTTTGGGTCAGGTCACGCAGCTGCCGGAGGGATTAGGAGCGTCGGAAAGGGGGGGAAGGGGGTGGCAAGGAGGGGGGGTTGATGATGGAAAGGAGCGGGAAAGGGCCTAGGAAGGAGGAGGGGGAAGGGGGTGGAAAGGAGGAGGAGGATTAGAAGTGTTGGGAAAGGTGGGAAACGATGAAGAAGAAGAAAAGGAGGAGGAGGAAAAGGAGGAGAAGGAAGAAGATTAGAAGTGATGCGAAAAGTAGAAAACCATTAAGAAAAAAAAGGAGGAGGAGGAGGAAGAGAATTAAGAGGCGTGAAGATGTTTTGCTTATACACACAGTAATTGTGTATGTATTTTTTGCACCGAGTATCTTTTAAGCAGAAAAATGTATAACGTTAGCAGTACATGTTTCCGTTTATCAAATACCACCAACTTTCCATTCCCTTCATATTACTTACAACAATATCGGTTACCCTTTCTCAGCTTTCTCCGACTGCATCCAACATATTAATTATCTAGTTTCGTAATAGTAAGGACATCATAGTAAGGGAAAGCTTGGAATTATAGTTTTCTGTAGTCAATATTTTAGGATAATTAAGAAAGGGGAGCTTGGAATACTGCCGAAAGTGTTATTACTGGTATAAGTAGTAGTAGTAGTAGTAGTAGTAGTAGTAGTAGTAGTAATAGTAGTAGTAGTAATAATAGTAGTAGTAGTGGTGGTAGTAGTAGTAGCAGCAGCAATAGCAGTGGTAGGAGTAGCAATAGTAGTAGTAGTGGTTGTTTAGGAAGATTGTAATTGACGTTTATTAATGTAGTGGTTGTAGTAGTGGTGGTTGTGGTTGCTATTCGTAGTGATACTTGTCTTTAACGGTATTCGTCGGCGGTGGTCGTGGTTTAGAGGTGGTTGCTACTTGTTGTAATGGTGGTTGTCATTGGCGCGTATCTGTGGTGGCTGCGTCAGTAGCAAGGTCCGTCCCTTGCATACTGATGATGGTAGTGGTGGTGTGGGGGGGGGGGGAGGTGATAAAGATGATACAGATGATAATCAGTAACTTTTACGATGATGGTGATGATAATGTCAACAGAGTAGTTGTAAAAATAATAGTAGTATTGTAGTTGTAGTAGAAGATAGAGGAGGATGAGGAGAAGTAGTGGTAGTAGTAGCGGTAGAAGTAGTAGTAGTAGTAGTAGTTGTAGTAGTAGTAGTAGTAGTAGTAGTAGTAGTAGTAGTAGTCACTTTATAAGAAGCTTCAGGCGTTCTCCACACACACACACACACACACACACACACACACACACACACACACACACACACACACACACACACACACACACACACACACACACACACACACCTGGTTTTAATGAGGGACGCAGACAGGTGTTCCCGCAGGCAGCCCGTGTTACGAGGCTAAGTATCAGTGCGGGCCGTGTGTTCCTTGGAGCGATGCGTGTGTTTTGTGCGCCGGATGAAAAGTCCACATCGGATCAGGCCAAAGATGAGAAAAGAACGCGCTGAAAAGGTGGTCCAATTTTCGTCAAGGAGGAACCAAAAGTACCTAATAGTAGGATTTATACTTCTTGGGGGTGGGAATATTAAAGAAAATTATTAATGTTTGGCTGTGTGTGTGTGTGTGTGTGTGTGTGTGTGTGTGTGTGTGTGTGTGTGTAAGCGGTATGGGGAAGGAGGGGGAGGAAAAAGGTAGACAAACATACAGAAAAAAGAATGAATAAAAGAAAGAGAAAAAAAAGAGAGAGAGAGAGAGAGAGAGAGAAGAACCTCCCAAGGGATAAGAATAACAACATATGGGAGGCTGAGTAAACTGTAGTTCTTTCCTCCCTTCTCCCTTCCTTTTCCTTCCCTTCCCTCCCCTCCCCTTCCCTCCCCTCCCCTCCCCTCCCCTTCCCTTCCCTTCCCTTCCCTTCTCTTCTCTTCCCTTCCCCTCCTTCCTCTCCCACCCTTACCCCCACCCATTCCTCCCCAATCCTGTTCTCTCACGCAACCCCAAACATCTGACCTCCACGCCTTCCACATCCCACCACTCACTCCACCTCTCGCCATATCTCACTCCACTTGGCCACCTTTTGCCTCCCTTGCCTCCTACTCCATCCACTTCTCACTCCACCTGAAACACCTCTCTTCCTATCTCACTCTCCCTATCTCACTCTCCCTAGTCACCTCCCTTATGTCCTCTCTCTCTCTCTCTCTCTCTCTCTCTCTCTCTCTCTCTCTCTCTCTCTCTCTCTCTCTCTCTCTCTCTCTCTCTCTCTCTCTCTCTCTCTCTCTCTCTCTCTCTCTCTCTCTCTCTCTCTCTCTCTCTCTCTCTCTCTCTCTCTCTCTCTCTCTCTCTCTCTCTCTCTCTCTCTCTCTCTCTCTCTCTCTCTCTCTCTCTCTCTCTCTCTCTCTCTCTCTCTCTCTCTCTCTCTCTCTCTCTCTCTCTCTCTCTCTCTCATCCACACCAATTTCATCCACTTACCTCTCGCCGTATCTCACTCCACCTATCCACCTCTTGTCTCCTTACCCTCTCTTCCGTCTCTCCTTTCTCTTCCATCTCTCGTTTCTCTCTTTCTGTCCTTCCTCCTGCCAACTTATCTTTTTTTTCCCCTGTCTTCCAACTGCACATCATCTGTATCTTGTTTCGTCTTCCATCTCCTTACTGCCTGTCTTTCTTCCTTATACCACCTTCCTCCTCCATATTATCTTCCTTCCATCCGCCTTTATTCTTTCATCCTTCGTTTCTTCCTTCCTTCCTGTCTTTCATTGCTTCGTTTAGTCTGCATTCATCTCTATTTTTCACCACTTCCTTAATCGTGTGCAAATTCTTCAAAGCTCTTTTACATGTCTTCCTCTTCCTCATTGTCTTGATTTTAGATTTTTTTATTTATCTTTTCTCCATTCCTTTTTCTTCGCCTTCCTCCCGTTTTTTCTCACCTGTAATCCGTTTCCCTTTTTTTTTATTTAGTCTCCATTCCTCTTTTTCATTCTTCCATCCTCTCCTGCTCCTCCTGTACCCTCTCCTTCTCTTGTCTTTCCATTCTTGTCTCCGTTTCCTTTTTTTTTTTATTTAGTCTACAATCTCCATTCCTCTTTTCCATTCTTCCATTCTCTCCTCCTCCTCCTCCTCCTCCTCCTCCTCCTCCTCCTCTTCTTCCGTCTCCTTCTCTTGTCTTTCCATTCTTGTCTCCTTTCTTCCTGTTTCACTATATTTTTTTCCCCTTATCTTCCTCTTCCTCTTTCACGCCTACTCCATTCCTTTTTTCTTTCCTTCCGTCATCCATTCTCCTCCCCTTCTTTGCTCATCTCTCCATAATCAGTTTCTCTCTCTGCCTCCCCTCCTCTCTTCTTCCTTTTTTTTCTCAATCTTTTCATTCTTATTTCTACTCTTTCCTACTCCTGTCAATCTCCTCTCCTTCCTAAACTTCTCTAATTAGTCTTTTTTTTTTTTGTTCCTTCATACTCTTTTTTTCGAATTTCCTTTATACCTCATTTTTTCCCTACGTGTATACATGTCCTCTTTCTCTCCTACATCTGTTCAAGTTCTGTTTCTGTCCTTCCTTCTCTCATTCTATTTTCTTATTACTCTTTCTCTCTCCTGTCTACTCCTCTCCCTTCCTTCCCTTCCGCTTTCTCTCCTTCATCTGCTTAATTTCTGTTTATGTCAGTCCTTCCTTTCCCTTCAACCCCATTATCTATATTATTTTCTCGTCTCATCTCGCATCTCTCCATCTCCCACCTCCTCCTCCTCCTCCTTCTCCCGTTGTTATTATCTCTTGGTTCATCCTTTAGCTTTCTGTCATCGGCTTCCTCCGTCTGTCCGCTGATAACACGAGAATATCGCGAAGAAGAAAACGGACCCACAAAAAACGGAGAGAGAGAAATCCAGATATTCGTGCGGTAAAGGATTTTGATGCCTGCGGAGGGGCGGTGTAAGGCCCGTTTTTGTCCCTCGCTTTGAAGATATATTATAATCGCAAATCCCGAGAAGAAAGAGAGAGAGAGAGAGAGAGAGAGAGGAGAAAAGAAAAAAAAAAGATGTTGGCGCGTGGCAGCTGCTGGGTTTCAGAGAGAGATTAGCAGTGTGTGTGTGTGTGTGTGTGTGTGTGTGTGTGTATTCAAGGGACTGACGTTATCTTTCTCTCTGGGACTTCTCTTTCTTTATCTCTCCCAACCTTATTACTCTCTCTCTCTCTCTCTCTCTCTCTCTCTCTCTCTCTCTCTCTCTCTCTCTCTCTCTCTCTCTCTCTCTCTCTCTCTCTCTCTCTCTCTCTCTCTCTCTCTCTCTCTCTCTCTCTCTCTCTCTCTCTCATATTCAGTGGCTTTAGGCTAATGCGTGAGAGAGAGAGAGAAGAAGAAGAAGAGAGAGAGAGAGAGAGAGAAGGAGAGAGAGTTAAAGAGAGCACGTTAGAGCTAGGTCAAAACAAAGACAGCTTGATTATGCACATGCGAGTCTGGCTGTCAGGGAGAGAGAGAGGAGAGGGAGGGAGAGAAGGGAGGGAGGGAGGGAGGGATAATGGAGTAAGGGAGATAGCATCGCCGGTGGTGTAATGGCTGGTAGGAGTTTTAATATTGCTCTGTGGATTATGTTGATGGTGGCTCTCTCTCTCTCTCTCTCTCTCTCTCTCTCTCTCTCTCTCTCTCTCTCTCTCTCTCTCTCTCTCTCTCTCTCTCTCTCTCTCTCTCTCTCTCTCTCTCTCTCTCTCTCTCTCTCTCTCTCTCCCCCTTACTCTCCCTCACCCTCTCCCTCTCCTCCTGTCTCTCATCTCCCAGCCACTATCTCCCTCTCTCTCTCTCTTCTGCATCTTGTCTCCCGTTTTCCAGTTTGCCATTTTCCTTCTCTTCCTTTTTGAACTCTCCCTTACCTTCCTTTCTCTTCCTTGCGAATTTCTCTACTTATTTTCTTCCTCCGTATTACCATCTTCTTCTCCATCTGCTTCATTTCCTTTTTTCAGTTAATTCTCCTCAGTATTGTAACTCTCACTTGCATTCTCCCTCTTCTCCCTCCTCCCGTTTCTCCTCTCCCTCTACGTATCTGTTTTCCTTCTCCCTCGCCACCCTTCTCCTTTCTTCCCTTCTGCCTCAAACACCAGCATTTCCATTCCTCCTCCTTCTCCCTCCCTCCCTTCTGCATTTCTTACCTTCAAGTTAGTTCAGTTCCCCCTTTCTCCTCCTGCTCCTTCGCGTTCTTCTCATCTTCCTTCTCTTTTCCCTCTTTTCTTCCCCCTTCCTTCCTTTGTCATATCCTTATAGTTAACCCTTCTCTCCTCCTTCCTCTATAAGCCTGCTTCTTATCTCTCCCTCTTTTTCTCTCTTCCTTTCTCCTGCCATTTCGGTCTCCATTTCCGCCTCTCTCCCTCGTTGGTTTCCATTTCCTTGTGCCCTTTTTTCCCTTCCATCCCTTCCTTTATCTTTACTTCCTGTTCAATTTTCTATCTCTTCATAATTCCCTCCGTATTCCTGTCTTCACTTTTTTTTTAACCTTTTTTTTACCTCCATTCTCTTCCTCCTCCCTTTCTCTCCTTCTCTCCATCTTTTCATTTCTTTCATCAATCTCTGCCCTATCCTACTCTTCGCCCTTTTTCTCCCTTCTTTTTCATATCACGGCCTTTCTCTTCCCTGTCCTGTTCCCTTCACATGTTCCTCCTCCTTCCTTCATTCTGGCCATTTCTTTTTCGTATCTTCCTGTCTCACCCTCCTTTCTCCTCCTGCTTCCTCTCTCCTCCAAGAGCTTCTTCATTTCCTCGTGTTTCGTGTTCATATTTATTTGTATTTTTTCTTTTTATTCCATTTTTTCTTTCCTTAGTGTGTTTCTCCCTTCCTCTTTATTGCATGTCTTTTCTAATAACTTGTCTTTTTTTTTCACGATGTTTTTTTTATTATTTCTACTACTACTACTACTAACTACTACTACTACTACTAATACTACTATTCTTCTTCCTGTTGTGGCTGTTTTCTTTGTTCTTAATGTTTCTCTCTCTCTCTCTCTCTCTCTCTCTCTCTCTCTCTCTCTCTCTCTCTCTCTCTCTCTCTCTCTCGTTTACCTCCCGCGTGGATGGTTCTCTCTTTCTCTCTCCTTCTTAGCATGTCTTGCCTAGGTGTCATCTGCTTTAGCATTCTCTCTCTCTCTCTCTCTCTCTCTCTCTCTCTCTCTCTCTCTCTCTCTCTCTCTCTCTCTCTCTCTCTCTCTCTCTCTCTCTCTCTCTCTCTCTCTCTCTCTCTCTTCATTCTGCATACGTGCGGGTATGTATATATGATGGTAAGCACGTATTTCTGAGGTTTTTGAGTGTATGTACGTGGGAGTGTGTGTGTGTGTGTGTGTGTGTGTGTGTGTGAGCAGACCAACCAACTTCCCCATTAGTGCGGGCCCCGGGGGTTGGTTGCTGGCCGGTGGTTGGGCCGCGTAAGAGCAGTTATTGGTGGAAAATTTGGCTGCACAAGTACCGGCGGGGAGGCGGCCCACCTACCCCGCGCGCCGCCCTGCTCCGCGCCTGAATAAACGCCGCCAATGGGCCAAAATTCTACCTTTTACGACCCTCCAATAGGACCCTTCATGCCGTATATTTTAGCGAAGACAATGAGAGCCAATATCGATACATGCCCTCCTTATTTATTCTCTCCGTATCTCTTCCTAACCTTCATTTGACTTCCTCTATTTCTCCTCTCTTCATCCCTTACCTTCCTCCCACCGTCTTTCCCTATCCATCTCTTACCTTCCCTCTCTTGCTCTCTCTCTCCATCCATCTCTCCCTATGCTTTTTTACCTTCCTACTTTCCCTCTCCCTCCCGTGTCTTCCTCTCCTCCCTTTTCTCCCGGTATCTCCCCTACTTTCCTCCTTCCCCCTTTCTATCCTTCACTTTCTCCCTGTCTTCTCTGCTTTCCTCCTTTCTCTCCTTCACTTTCTTCCTGTTCCTCCCCTGCTCTCCTCCTTCCTCTCTCCTTCACTTTCTCCCTATCCTCCCTGCTTCCACTCCCTCCCTTGCTCCCTATTCCTCTCTTGCCTTCGTTCACTCATCTCCCTCTTCCTCTCCGGCCTTCCCCTACCTCTCCCCCTCCTTGCATCTCCCCCTTGCATCCTCCTCCCTCCCCCTCTGCTCTCACTCAAATACTCACCCGATTCCCACTGTCTAAAGAGGACTTGTAATCTCGTTGAGTCCGCAGTCATTACCCCTTCAATTGACCGCCATTAGTGTGCATCCTAACTCCGGCGGCCTATAATCCCGGGCCATGCCGACTGCACATGGTTGCTCACCTGTCGGCGGGGCGTCATTACGGGCGCAGGTACACACACAAGGCCACTGCTCAGCCGCCCAACAGACCAGGGACCGCCTTCCTTTTTGCCCTGTTTCTCCTCTTCTCCCTCCTCTTCCTTGCTCCTCGTTCTCCTGCCCTTTCCTCCCTTCCCGTTTTCTGATCTATACCTCTTTCCCCTTCCCTCTCCCCTGCTTCTCTTCGTGTCCCCCTTCTCCCTTCTCGTCCCCCTGCTTTATCTGCTTCCCTTTCTCTTTCCCCTGCTTCTCTTCGTTTCCTTCTTCTCCCTTCTCGTCCCCCTGCATTATCTTTTCCCTTTTCTCTTTCCCCTGTTTCTCCCCGTGTCTTTCTCTTCCCTTTCGTTCTCATATTTTGCCTCTTCCATCCCCTTTCCTTTCCCCTGCCTCTCCCCGTATCCCTACTTTCACTTTCCGTTTTCCTATTCTTCCTTCTTCCCTGCCTATCACCGTTCCCTTTTCTCCCTTCTCATTCCCCTACCTCACTTGCTCCTTCCCCTTCC
>NC_066523.1:17441384-17478884 GCF_024679095.1 Eriocheir sinensis | reverse complement strand
AGGTAGAAGTGGGAGAGAGAAAATGAGAATCAGAGGTAACCGGGGAAGGGAATGAGAGGACAGGAAGAACGTTTATCCTTTCGCAATTTCTATAACATGGTTTAATGACGCACGCACAGAGGGGAGATGCGTGCGGGCGTTGGAGGCTCGAAAACACTTAAAGGGTCGTATTATAAAACATTTCGCCGCCCAAGAACACATATTTGATAAGGCTTTCATAGGAGTTGTGGGCATTTCCAGGAGTAGTTTTATGCTCCTGGTGGTAGTTTGACCCTTCTTCTGTACCGTGAACCTAAGACAACACTCATTAGAACCCAACTGATCACCTCCTTGACCCTTAGAAATAGCTGATGTGAGAGGGCAAAGTGTCTTATAATACAGGCTTTAATCCTTCAACAGTATCACGAATGTTTCTTAATGTAACACACATGAACAGTATAGGGAGAGGCTGCAATTGGTGGCGTGGTGTGACAGACCAAGTATTTTTATCATAACGCACACAAACCGTAGAGGGATAGGATGCAAGTGGCGTGGTGTGGCGTGACAAGGCCTTAGGATTCAGCTCAAGGAGACGGGTGAATCACTATATGGACAACGCTGCTTAAACCTCGCGTGACAGGGTAGACAGATAGACACAGCACTTCCCATTCTGCACTGCCAGGCTAACACTCGATAGGCACTCCCTCGTCTGCAATAATGCTGTGAAATGAGCTTCAGATTAATGGATAGGTAGATAGATAGAGAAAGAGAGAAAGAGGGAGAGATAGAGAGAGATAGAAAAAGAGAGAGATAGAAAGAAAGAGATAGATAGAGAGAGGGAGAGATAGATAGATAGAAAGAGAGATAGAGGGAGAGATAGAAAAAAGAGAGAGCGAAAGAAAGAGAGAGAAAGAGAGATAGAGAGAAAGAAAGAGAGAAAGAAAGAAAAAGAACGAAAGAAAGAAAAAAAGAGAGAGAGAGAGAGAGAGAGAGAGAGAGAAATTTTATACGTAACCAAGGTCCAACGCAAATTGAGATGTCGTGTTCAAGCATAAATTCTTTCACTCGCTCACCTCCCACCTCTCTCTCCCCCTCTCCCCCTCCTTCTCCCCTTTCCATCTATCCCCCCACCCACTTACCCACCCATTGCTATCACTTTCTTCGGCCTTACACCCACCCACCCAATACTCCTCCTCCTCCTCCTCCTCCTCTTCCTTGCAACTCATCTCCCTGTCCCTCCCTCTCCCTCTTCTCTCTCTCTCTCCACCCACCGTGATGAAAATGTAGTAATGGATGGTGTTAAATTGATAATGATTGCTAATTCTCCGTCTTAATTATGAGTGGGCGAGTTCAGCGTCCGTGTATCTGTGTGTATCGCGCCGGCCTCCCGTGATTAGCAAGTCGCGGCTTCGAAGTCTTGATCGCGGGAACAATGCGGGGCTCCGGGAGTGGTGTTATTAACTGCCGGCCGAAGCAAGTCAATTAGACCGATTTATTGCACGTCATCCATTATCTTTATGGCCGCGCCGAGGATGCAGGTCCGGAGAGTTATGTGAGACGTGTGGTGGAGGCGTGGTTGTGGTGGTGGTGGTGGTGGAGGGGTGGTGGAGGTTACGGTGGTAGTGGTGAGATTATAGGGTTGGGGAGCGTTGAGGTAGGGGTCGAGGTGTTGGTGATGGTGGTGGATAGTGTTGGAGGTGGTATGGTGGTGGTGAGATTAAATGGTAGGGAGTATTATGAAAGGGTATGGGTTGTAGTCGTATTGTTGTTATTTTTGTTGTTTTTGGTGGTGGTGAAGGTGGTTGAGTTCGTAAATGACTGGTTGGTGATAGGTCGTGATGTGGATTGAAGGATGACTGATTGTAGTGATGATGGGTGAATGAATGACTTGGCCCATGGGTGACCGATGGATGACAGGTAGTGGTGGATGAAGGGATGACTTGGACTACACGTGGGTAACTTTCGGGTGTTTGTGGCACGTACTATATACCGTGGAAGAATGGATGACACGTGAAGGGCAGTGCCATGGATGAAAGACTCCTGGACACTAATGGCGGTGAGGCGGATGAATGGATGACATTTTTGGGGCTGCGCTAAGTAAGAAGTCGTGTAAAAACTGGTTAATAAGACCAATGAGAGTTTCCTATATATAGCTTTAGGGGCTTGATTTGGTGGTCATTGGAACTTTAATCGACCTCCCCCCCTCTCTTCTTCCCTCCCCCCCAATTCGATCCCCCCTCTTCCTTCCCTCCCCTCCTCCCTTCTTCCTCCCCCTCTCTCCCCTTCCCCCTGCCTGTTATATGATGAAATTTTTACGGTATAATGAGTCGCCACAATCGAGACGCGGAAATGGGAGCTGAAATAGATGGAAGTTTATTTTCTGCTAATGTGCCGTGGATAAAAAATGATGATGGTGGTGGTGTGGTGGTGATGTTAATGATGTATAGGGGAGTGTGGGGTCTCGTCTCGTCTCGGTACAATTAGCGAAGAAAATGGTCCCCTGATGATAGCAATGATGATGAGGGTAATAATGATGATAATGATGATGACGACGGTGATGTGACAATTACAGCCCCATCTCCGTGTGTCATTTTTCATCAGATCACGGCAGGAATGGGGCGTGATGGCATGGCGGTGCAGGAAAGGGGAGGGCAGGGGGGAGGAGCAGTGCAGAGGGTGACATTGGTAGTGGTGGTGATGGGAGGGGAGGTGACCGCCTACTATGGTGCGCCCTGGTAAAGTGACAGTATGATGAACATGTGGTGCTCCGTGATGGTATGTTGATGTGCTGAGCGGACTGTGGGGTGAGGGGAGGGCTGGGGTGATGGGGGGAGAGGGAGGGAAAGGAGGGAGTTGATGAGGTGTGCTCCAGGGTGCTGAGGGAAGGATTAAGGAGGAGGGGGGTGGCAAGGGCAGGTAGAAGTGTGAAGGATTGTGACTGTGGGTTGTGATGTAGTGTTGTGATGCTTAGTTGTGGGGTGAGGAGGCGGGGATGGGGAGATGTTTGAGTATGTGGTAATGTGACGTCGTTAAGATGAGGATCGGGAGGGGAATGGAGAGTTGTGTAAATATAATGTAAAAAAGGAGAAATTACTAACATCTTTACCCTGGGAATGAAGCGACTACTGGAGGATCTGTTGCACGTCTTCAAGTACTGCAACGAATTTAATAACGGCAACCACTCCAATATTTTTTGTAATGTCAAACTAACCCAACAAGAAGGAACAAAGGCTGTGATAATCAAGGGCATACTGTAATAATTCAAGGCATGCAGTTGAAGAGACTTGGCAGGGATTTCTTTGTTCCCGAATCAAATCATCCATCGTCGAATAAATTTCATGCTGATCAACTTATTTGGAAAAGAAATTTACAATTAGTCTGATACGACGGGAGGGAATTAAACGTTTTTGTTCCAACATTCAGCAAGTGATTATTTTGTTCTGCCGATTGAATTAAACAACTAAAATAAGCAGCCTCGTCATAAGCCAACCGTTTCTGCTGCTTTCTTATACATGCTTCCATGGTTCCTTCTTTCGCTTCATCCTCTTCCTCTTGGTTGCTCCTTCCCACCCACAACAGCCTAGCTCCTCCACAGTCTTGTCGGAAACACTGTCACTTCAGGACCAGAAACACATATACCCGAACACTCATTCCCTCACCCAACAGTGCAGTAAACTGGGAGGGATTGGGGTTGGGGGTAGGGCAGGCTGGGGGAAGGGTTGATTGAGCAGACTGACGGAAGGGGTGACGGGGGAAGTTGGGGTAAGGGGTGGTGGGGAAGGCTTGGGGGTGATGGAGCAGGCTTGGGACACGGAAGCTGGTGGGGAGGGAGAACTGGTGGGGTGTAAGATGGTGGAGCAGGCCGGGGCAGGGGCAGGCCGGACACATGCAGGCGGCCGGTACAAAGGTGCGCCACGCGGAGACAAATGGTTCCTTGCTGGCCCGACCCGGTGACGTCACGAGTAAACACAAGCCCGCCATTACTCACGCTGAAAAATGGATCCTTCTTACCGCGACGATCTTATTTTTCAATTTTATTTTAAGGGTTGGTTGGGGGTGAGGGTGAGACTTCTTTGTTATTATATATTACTATCTATTTTTTACTCATTTATTTCCTTACCGTGCTTGATGGGGGGGAGAGGAAGAGAGTGGCTGTTCTTGTGTTCTTGTTAAGTTAATGGGGACTTGGTATTTTATTAATTTATTTGCTCATTTATTTGCTTTTATTCTTGTGTCCTTTCTCAGATTTCCTCTTCGGTGTCTTTGGAGAGTGACATTTTCGCCTCGTTTAGCTTAGTTTAGCGAGGCGTGTCTTGGCTTGGTATGGTGTGGCTTCGTCTGGTGTGCTGTGGCTTCATTTGGTGTGCTGTGTCTTAGTGTAGCATGGTGTGACGGTGTTAAATATAGTTTGGCGGTGTTGTGGTGTGATGTTGTGTTGTGTGGTGTTGTTGTGTGGTGTGGTATTGCGTGATGTCCTGTAATGTGGAGTGTTGTGGTGTGGCATGGCGTGGCGTGGTGTGGTGTGGTTGGATAAGATAAGGGGAGGGAAGCGAGGGGACAAGAAAGAAAGGGAAGATAAAGAAAACGATAAAGAGAAAAGACAGGATGGGATGCAAAAGGGAAAATAAAAACAGAAGGGGAGGGGAGAGAAATATATGAAGAGAAGGATAGCAAATGGGAACAGAAGAATAGCGAGATAAAAGGAAGGTCATAAGCGAGGCGTCCATGAATCACGGCAGCGCGGACGTGGATGACTCTGTGAATGGATTAGTAATTGCGTGCGTGCATTTTTCTCCCTTTGTGTTAGGTGCCCCCCTCCCCTATCGAAATGTTGTATACTGTTTGTTTGTTTAGTCCTCCCCGCGCCTCCCATTAATTAGCAAGGCCTCCCCGACACCTGAGACGCAACGGTTAAACAGTTCATTAATAATACTTGGAGATGCGACCTGCTTGTCCGCGCTCGCAGGCACACACACACACACACACACACACACACACACACACACACACACACACAGTAATTATAATGTGGACGCAAGATAATTTTGCTCGTCGTTGCTAATATTACACTGACTTGGCTTATTCCCTTCCCTTGCATACCCTTCTTCTCCCTCCCTTTCCCTTCCTTTGATCTCGCTATTCTTCTTTTCCCATTTGCTATCCTTCTCTTTATATATTTCTCTGCCCTCCCCTTCTGTATTTATTTTCCCTTTCGCATCCCATCTTTTCTTTCCTCTTTTGGGTTTTTCTTTATCTTAATTCTCTTTCTTTCTTGTCCCCTCGCTTCACTCCCCTTACCTTCCCACCGCTTCCCTTACCTTTCCATCCCATTCTTTCCCATCCTATCATATTACATCCCATCCCATCGTACCTCATCCCATCCCATCTTGCCATGTTCTATTCCTTTTCTTTCGCATCCCGCTTCGTCTTTTCCCTGTTTTTTTATTCTCTCTCCTGTTCTCTCGCATCCATTTCCATTCATTCCGTCCCTGCGCTTTCCTGCCTTTTCCAATTCTGTTTTATCCCTTCCCTTCCCTTCCCTTTCTCTTCCCTTCCTTTCCCTTCCCATCCCATCCCATCCCTTCCCTTCCCTTCCCTTCCCTTCCCATCCTTTCCCATCCTATCTTATCCTATCTTATCCCATCCCATTCCATCCTCCTCCCCTCACGCGCGTGCTGCCTCTCGACCTCAGGGATCACTCGGTCTGCTCAGCCAATTAATATTCCGTCGTGTCGGCCGCTCCTTGTTTATGGGCTGCTTGAGACACTATTTCAGCCGATGGACGATTTAGGCTTCTCTGGGCTGCCTTGTGTTACGAGGGACGGGGAGACGTGAGAGGCCGGCACGGAGTATTTGTGGCCAGCGCGGAACAGCTAACAGTCAGAGCCATGGGGCGGCCGAGGATGCAAGAGCGAGGGAGAGGGAGAAGGAGGGATGTTGGTGCAAGTTAGAGTTGGGTACGGCTTGGCATAGCTTGTCTTGGTTATTGTTATGGTGGAGGCGAAGATTTCTGATTTAAAGATGGCTGATATTCTTACTTTCGAGACAAGTGATAGCAAGGAAATTGAACAGTGGAAAAGTCTGTTATATGAACTCTGAACGGAAAGAACCAAGAACATTCAAGACACAGAACATCTAAGGAATCAAACAGTGACAATAAAGAAAAACAGAAACCAAAAGGAAAGCCATTACGAAGCCCGATCTCCGCAGTAGTCTACAGTCTAGTTGATTAGAGGTTAGAGTAATAGAGTAAGGGGTGGGTGAGGTAGATTTATAGGCGGAATAGTGGAGTAGAGGCTGTAATCATTTAATTAGTTTTGTGAGAGGTGCCTGTATTGATGGAATGGTGGAACGCGAGCTTACAAAGGGAAATTGGTTCTATATAGGGAAGATGTTTGGCTGTATAGTGGAGGAGCGGCTTAAAGAGCGGATTGTGACCTTAAAGTAGTAAAATGTTTGCAAGGTCGAAGGTAACATAGGTATGACGTAGTTATATGAAAGGGCTGGTCACTTTCAAAGGCAAGAACTGTATGAATATAGTGGAAAAATAATGAGAATTCAATCTAGTGGTTGTCATATGTAGATAGTTTTGTGTGGATGGAGAGAAAATTTGTCTTTTGAGAGTTGCTGAACTGTTCTCTGGTGTTCTTTGAGACACAAGGATGAAACGGACTGCCACAGCGGCTGTAGTATAAATAGAAGTGCGGTGAGATTGTGCAAGGGAGTACTTACCAGGAAGCTAAATTTAGTATCATTTAGTTAATCATACTCGTGAGCCAACGCGGAAATTGTAAAGTTCTGCGCATGAAAAAAAAAAAAAAATCTTAGAAATATTTAGGTAACATTTGCAAATTAAACGTATGAGCTGAGCGTGTAGAAGGATGTATAAAATTGTTAAGGCGACTTTTATGTAAGGCAAACTTGGGAACACTCGCCATTCTTTTTTCTTGCTCTCCAGTCGATACAGGATTACGATGTAGCTGTGAGAAGAGAGTATTCCGTAACACACATGGGCAGGAAAAGGCAAGAGGTAGAGAACGAGAGAGGGAGAGAGAGAGCGGAAAACTAAGAACCTAATAAAATGTGTTTGTAAGTTGAGAAGTGCGGGCTGGCCATGCGAGGTCCCGGCGAGTGGTACAAACGATGCGGCGCTTGCTCATAACAGTTGTGAGTTATTTACTGGTACACGAAGTGGCCTCAGACACGACCTGGGAGTATGCACCGCTGGAGGGGGGGAGGTGAAGAGAGAGAGAGAGAGAGAGAGAGAGAGAGAGAGAGAGAGAGAGAGAGAGAGAGAGAGATAAGGAAAGAAGGAAAGAAAAGACTGACGATGAAGGAAATAATGAAAATAATAGGAAGAGAGAGAGAGAGCCCGTTCAGCATGTCAGAGCAACGAGGTGGCCAGCGACAGCCGCGATGTGAGTTAAACTTGAGCCTAATGAAGTAAAATTACCAGTTCCGCGAAGGACGAAAACGCGGTAATTAGTGAGTGCAGGAGAGTAAGAGATGATCGCGGCTGCCTGGAGGCCCTGAGGCACGCTCCCAGCCACAGCCCCGCCGCCCCGCCATCTGGACCCGCGCGCGCTGAATGGTAATAACAGAAGGGTGGCTGAAAAGTGGACGAGGCATGCAGTGGAGGAGGAGACGAACGAGACGAGAGATAAAAAGTAAAAATAACGTGGGAGGTGCGGAGGATGAAAGTTACAAGCGGGAAAGGCCATGAATGAGAAAATAGATATAATAATGCAAGACTAAGGATAATGCAGTGGATGAGGATACAAGGAGAGGGAGAGAGAGAGAGAATGAAGTATGAAAGGGGACCAGCGGGGAAGGGCATGGAGGAGAGGGGAGAGGTGCAAGGTTATTGGAGAGGGGAGAGGACGGAGAATCGTGCATTGAACGAGAAGACGAGGATAGAAAGAATGAAGAGTGCAGACGTAGGAGGATGGCGTAGCAAACTAGATTGGGTCGGGTGAGAGCTGAGGGGAGTGAACGGTTTATGCAGTGGACGAGGTGACGGGGAAAGAGGAGTCGGAAGGAGGGTATGGATGGGGAGGGAGAGAGGGCAGTATGATTATCTAGGAGGGAGGGGAGTAGAGAATGCAGTATGCAGGGAACAAAAGGATGGGGAAAGAGTAAATTAGTGAAGTGGAGGAGTGGGAAAAGTTAAGGGCAGACGGTAGAGAGCGGGGTGAAAAGAGGGGAACAGCGTCATTGGTTTTGGACGAGTGACCAGAGGGAAGGAAGGGGAGCAAAAGGGAGGAGTAGTAGCGAGAGGGCGGGGAGGAGAGATAAAAGCACTTCCGGAATCAGAGGACAGAGTGGAAAGACGGAGAGAAGATAGTGCAGTGGAGAAACAATAGAGGGAAGAGTTTAGGAGAACGGAGCGGGACCACATGCGACGACCTCGCTTCAGACAGTAAATGTCTAATAGGGTTCTGGGATAAGATGAGCCCCGTCCACGCAGGGTTCTGACTGACCTTTAAGTGCCTTGTATCATTGTGATTGTCGGAGTGTTGCGTCAGTGGCAGTCATCAGTTGTGCGTTCTCAAAGATGCAATTAGCAATGTCACGAATACTATGGAGGAGATCGTTAGTGATGTATATTTTACTAAATATAAGGCAAAATCATGAATACGCCGTAGGCTATATATATATATATATATATATATATATATATATATATATATATATATATATATATATATATATATATATATATTAATTTATGTATTGATTTATTTATAAAGGTCGAGTTTGTGTATCTGTTTGGTTATTTATTGTGCCAAGTGTTTAATGGTGTTGTTGAAGGGACGACAAGCGGCGTACATCATGCCGGCCTGACCCGGGCATCGAGGCGACCCCCGCCGCTCCGTCACGCAGCGGGCGACGGCGGGGCCAGAGGTCGGTACTCGCGAGGGGCGGCCAAACAAAGCCTCACGTGATTGTGCTGCTGCTGCTCCCGCCCGTGTTACCCCTCAGTATGCGCCGCTCATACGCCGCGTCGTGTTCTCAGCACAACCCAAATTTAACGCAGCAGCAAGACAGTCACGCAAGTTCTCAAAGAATTCGCCGCGTTAATACATCATACGTGAAAAAAAGGGATTTACTTCTCCGTCAATGTGATCCTTGTAAAAGCAGTCATGTAGTTACACTTGATTATGTGAGTGTACGTACGTCTGTGTTAGTAATGCATAGCACGAATACATAGACAAAGTCAGAACATTTTTTGTGTGTGTTTGACTGCCTGTTCATCCGTCCCAAGGTCCGTCCAGCCACCAGGTCATCTTTACTCTGTCTGTCTGTCTGTCTGTCTCTCTGTCTGTCTCTGTCTCTCTCTGTCTGTCTCTCTCTGTCTCTGCCTCTCTCTCTCTCTGCCTCTCTCTCTCTCTGCCTCTCTCTCTCTCTGCCTCTCTCTCTCTCTCTCTCTCTCTCTCTCTCTCTCTCTCTCTCTCTCTCTCTCTCTCTCTCTCTCTCTCTCTCTCTCTCTCTCTCTCTCTCTCTCTCTCTCTCTCTCTCTCTCTCTCTCTCTCTCTCTCTCTCTCTCTCTCTCTCTCTCTCTCTCTCTCACCTGTCCCTTCACTCTCCTATGCACCTCTATATTTATACCTGCACGTACTCATTTACCTAATTATCTCCAGCTTACCTGCCACCCACCTGCTGACACCCTCTCTTTTTTATCGTTATTTACATACAGCGTCCCTTCCCTCCCACCTGTTCCCCCCTCCCCTTCCTTCCCTTCCCACCTGTTCTGTCCGTCCCGTCTCTCCCTGCATCCCTCTCCTCCTCCTCCTTTCCCTTCCTTATCGACTCTCCCTCCATCATTTCCCTCCTCTCTTTACCGCTCTCCCCCCCTCTCATTACCTGAAGACCACGTGTTTTCTGTGTGTTTTGGAAATGAGGTAATACGTTGCTTGCTTTTTTTGGGGTGTTTTGTTTTCATCGTAATTCTGGGGGATGTTTTTTTTTTCATTATTGGTCTCGTGTTTGTTAAATATTTATCATCTCCTCCCTTCTGCTACCTCCACCTTCTGTTGCTTCTTCTTCTTCTTCTTTTTCGTCCTCCTTTTCCTCCTCCTCCTCCTCTTCCTCGTAATCGTCGTGCTTCTTGTTTTTCTTTTTCCTCCTCCCCGTTTTATTTTTTCCTCCTGCCCGCATCTGCTGTATATTTTCCTCCTCCTTTTCGTCATAATCGTCCTGCTTGCTACCTCTTCCTCTTCTTCTTCTTTATATTTTTTTTCCTCCTACCTGCATCTCCTGTTTATTTTCTTCCTTCTCCTCATCCTCTCCTCAGTCTCTTTTCCTTTTTTCTTTTTTTTATCGTTTTTCATTCTTTCTCTTTCTTTAAATTCTTCTTCTTCACCATCTTTTTCTTGTTCGTCTTGTTCTTGTTCTTGTTTTGTTGTTGTTGTTGTTCTTTTCTTCTTTTCTTTTCTTTTCTTTTTTTCTTTTTCCTTTTCTTTCTTTTATTTTATTTTATTTTCTCTTCTTTTTCTTCTTCTTCACTTTTCTTTTTCTTTTTTTCTTTTTTTCTTTTCTTTTCTTTTCTCTTCTTCTTCTTCTTCTTCTTCTTCTTCTTCTTCTTCTTCTTCTTCTTCTTCTTCTTCTTCTTCTTCTTCTTCTTCTTCTTCTTCTTCTTCTTCTTCTTCTTCTTCTTCTTCTTCTTCTTCTTCTTCTTCTTCTTCTTCTTCTTCTTCTTCTTCTTCTTCTTCTTCTTCTTCTTCTTCTTCTTCTTCTTCTTCTTCTTCTTCTATTATCATCATCATCATCATTACTATCTCCTTTTTGTTTCCATTCTTCCTCCTAATTCTCCTCCTTCTCCCTCACAGCTACATCCTCCTCCTCCTCCTCCTCCTCCCCTCCGCCTCCCCCTTCTGCCCTCCCCCCCCATCCCACTTTCTGTGACAGGACATGAAACTATAAATTGGAGGTTGGGTTATTAAGTTGTTATCTCGCCTGTTAATACCTTGTTATTGATCAGTAATAACACCCTGACTCCACCTTCTCCCATCTCGCGCCCGTCTTATCGCCTCCATCTTATCAGTAATTCATGCCGCCCCGCTCTTCGTCTCCTCGCCTTCTTTGCACTGCGCGATAGCCGACCATGCAGCTCACCGACCGACCGACCAACCGACTGACTAACCGACCAACGCTCACGGTATCCCCGCTTTCAATGGTGTGTATGCAGGTGTTTCTGGGAAGTCAATGATGATGATGATTATTATAATGATTGTGATGAGTCTGATTTTTATTATTATTAGTGGTAGGGTGATGATGATAATGAAGAGGAGATTAAAATGGCATTGATGATGTTACTTGCACGATTTCTACTACTACCACTACAGTTACGTCTACTACCACCACTACTTCTACCACCACTACTACTACTACCACCACTACTACTACTACTACTACTACTACCACCACATCTACCACCACCACCACCACCACCACATCTACTCCCAGCGCTACTACATACAAAAGGGAGTTTATGCAGCAGAAGGTTAAAATTCATGAGTCGCGTAAACATGAACACGCAGCAGGAGAGAATATGAGGAAGGGGATAGCTATGTAGGGGGGAGGGGGGGGGGGTGGGGAGGGAGCGCTGGGTGATGGGGGGGGAGGACTGAGGTGTAGTGGGAGGGGGTGTGATGTGTGAAGTGGAGGAATCTTAGACAGGTTAGAAGCGAGGGAATTGCAGATGGAGGTGGAGGTGTGGGTGGAATGAGGTGGTTGTGGTGGTGGATGAGGTTATGGAAGGTGGGTGATAGGACTGGTAGATAGGAGTTGATAGGATACGTTGATACGAGCTGATAAGATAAGGTGAAAGAAGGTTAATTTGAAGGGAAAGGGGAGAAGGTGTAGTGCAGGGAAGGGGGAGAGGGAGGGTCACTACCATGGGTCACTACCGAAGAAGGGAGCTTAGGTTAAGGTTGAAGGGGTAATGGTCGAGGGGGGCTAGGGGGGGGGGGGGAGATGAGCCGTCAAGAGGTATAATGGAGTTTCTGGTCTTACTTATCGATGGAGTTTTCTTTAATTTGTCAGTGTGTGCGAATCTTTTACCTCCCGTTGTGTCGTTCTCGCCCTCGTGTTGCTTACAAATTCGCCTCAGTCTTAAAACTTGTACCGCCAGCTAATAAGGAGCTTCTGGCTTGACGTATGGCTGTGGGTTTTTTTTCTTAAATTTGTCTGTGTGTGCGATTCTCTCCCCTCCTGTTGTGTCGCTCGCTTCTTTCTGTTGTCTAAAAGTTTGATTCAGTCTCAGAAACATAAAAGATAAAAAAAAAACTATGTACAATGATTTCTTCTGGATTATGAGAAGATTCTTTTAAAATTGGCCGTGTGTTTGACCCATTTTGACCTTTTGTTGTGTCATGCCTTCTTTTTGTAGCTTTCGTTAATTTACACTTGGTAAGGTAAAGGTGGGTGCATATAGTATAGCTGCGCGTGGCTGCGGTGCTCATCTTCGATCCGTTGTCCCTTTGAGGCTGTGGTGGAGAAGAACCAATTACTCCGGAACACCAATGTTATATCTGGGATTGCCACAGTTCACCTTCTCCAAGTTTCCCTAGTTACCCATTTATCGACCAACCTGAAAGGGAGGATGAACATCTTGGTGAGCTGCACGGCGACTACCTGGGCCGGGATTCGAACCCGGGGCCGTGGAGTTGTAGCCAGTCAGGCTAACCAATGTTACATGGAGTCATTGTTTTCTGGAGCCTTCGGTCTTATTATAGGTATGCTTGTTTTCTAATTTTGTCCGTGTGTAAAACTTTCCGTTGTGTAAAAAAACAACAACTACCGAAACAAACAGTAATTGCTTCAGGAGTCTCCGAACTTACTTATGTGTAGATTTTCCCTAAGTGTGTGTGTGTGTACAACCCTCTGACCTCCTCTGATTGTTGGTACAAATTTTGCTCACTCTCAACTCCCAAGTCTTAATTAAAAAAATGCAAGGTTTAGAAAGAGTATACGGCGGTCATGACTTTTAGGTTCTCTGATATGACTTATTTGTCATTAGTAGTTTTCTTTAAAAGTCGCTGAGTGTGTGTTGCTTACAAAATTTGACTCACGCTTATGGAAAGGCGAAAAAAATAAACAAAAGGTGCAGCCGACGCTCCCTGTTAACGAGTTTTGTCTTCATCTCTCCCTGACATCTCTCCCCTCCCCCCATGAACAGAGAGAGAGAGAGAGAGAGAGAGAGAGAGAGAGAGAGAGAGGAGTTAGAATCCACCTAAAACATTATGTGGCCCAAGGATTGATAAATGACCGTTTTGGGAAAAGCGAGAGAGAAGAAGAAAAAACAAGTCGGCGTGAATTAAGTATTACCAGAATAAAAAAAAGCGGACCTCTTGCCTGGCCGGGAACAGGTTAATGAAGGAATAAATACAATAAAAACGATAAATTACCGAGGCATCTATAAATTTTCTGCAACGCCGTGATGGGAGGTAGGAAGACACGGAGAGAGAGGGGAGGGGAGGGGAGGGAAGGAAGAGGAGATGGAAGGAGAGGTGAGGAATGGAGACGGAGAGGGGAAAGGGGAGAAGAGAAGTGGAGAAGGGAGGGATGCGGAGAGTTGAAGAGGAGAGAGGGGGTGAGGGGAGGAAGGCACGGAGGGAGGAATAAGGGAGAGAGGGAAGGGGAGAGGACTGAAGGAATAGAGGTGAAAGTATGCAAGCGGAGGCACTGAAAAATGGAAGGGGGAACGAGGGAGTAGGGAGATGAAGACTGGAGGGTATAGGGGAGGGAAAATGGGGAAGAGGGAGGAAGGGAGAGAACAGTTAGAGAAGCTACGTAAGCCTGGAGGAAGGGAGAGGGGGGAGACGGTGTAAGATGAAGGGGTGAAGAGGGATTCTGCGAAGTGGTGGATAGGGTAAGGTGGAGAATAGGGGAGAGGAAGGGAGAGGTGGCTAGGGATGAGGGATGACGTGGAAGTGAGGGAAGCAGGGAAGGAAGAGGTTGAAATAGTCAGAGAGGGGGATGGAATGATGGTGAGGGAAGGGAAGAGTACGGATAAGAGTTGATTTGGAGATAAGGGGAGGAGGAAGTAGGCGCAATGATAGGAGAGAGGGGCGAGGAAGGGAGAGGGGGTGGATGAGATGAGGGTGAGGGGAGGGGAGGGGAGGAGGGAAGTGGGTGAGATTATGAGAGGAAGGGAGGGGTGGATGAGATGAGGAAGGGAGGGAGGAGGGAAGTGGGTGAGATTATGAGAGGAAGGGAGAGGGGGTGGATGAGATGAGGGAAGGGGAGGGGAGGGGAGGAGGGAAGTGGGTGAGATTATGAGAGGAAGGGAGAGGGGGTGGATGAGATGAGGGAAGGGGAGGGGAGGGGAGGAGGGAAGTGGGTGAGATTATGAGAGGAAGGGAGAGGGGGTGGATGAGATGAGGGAAGGGGAGGGGAGGAGGGAAGTAGGTGAGATTATGAGAGGAAGGGAGAGGGGGTTGATTTTATTTTTTGTGGGGGGGGGGTTGAGGGGGACAGGAGGTTGATGAGATGAGGGTGAGGGAGGGAGGGAGGGGAGGGGTGAGGGATGCTTTGCAGGTGGGGGTGAGATGCAGCTTCCACATGATGTACACAAGTGGTGCTCAGGAGGTTAATAAATACGTTAATTAGCCCATTCATTAAATTAACGATAATATAATGGCAGGGCGAAGATTGCTGTTGCTTATGCTGTTGTTGACCCGTTGCTGTATATTACTACTACTACTACTACTACTACTACTACTACTACTACTACTACTACTACTACTACTACTACTACAACAATAGGAATGATAACACTAATAATAACAATAACATTAAAGCAAAGTAACGGAAAAAGAAGAGTTGTGTTCAAAAAGAGTTGTTTATCTGGTCATAAGGAAACTAAAAAAAAAGTGTTTGCATTAAGGGGCTGCCCGCTGACTCTTCCCCCTCCTCCCTCTCCCCTCTCCCTCCCCTCCCGTCCTCTCAATTGCCCTTCCCAACACGCAGGGATGACATATCGAGATTAGAATGTTGTCCCACCGCCTTGCCTCCTCAGAAGTAGTAGTAGTGGTAGTCGTAGTAATAGTAGTAGTAGTAGTAGTAGTTAATGTTGTAGGAGGAATAGGAGTAGCTGCTGCCGTTTTTTATGTTGTTCTCACAGAAGTAGCAATTGTAGTATCTGTTATTATTACTATTATTATTATTATTATTATTATTATTATTATTATTATTATTATTATTATAATTATTATTATTATTATTATTATTATTATTATCATTATCATTATCATTATCATTATCATTATCATTATTATTATTATTATTATTATTATTATCATTGTCAACATCATCATCATCATCATCATCATCATCACCACCACCAATACTACCAACAACAACAACAGCACCACCACCACCACCACCACCACCACCCTCCTCCTCTTCCTCCTCCTCTTCCTCCTCATCGTCATCATCATCATCATCATTATTATCATCATCATTATTATCATTGTAATATTAATCACCACTATATGTTAACATTAATTTCGTAATGAGTCTTGGCGAAGGTTCTCATGATATAAAGATGTGTATGAAAAAGGGCATCAAATTGAATGTTCACACACACGCACGCACGCACGCACACACACACACAAAAAAATAATAATAATGATGGTAGAAGTTATGATGCAATTATTGTCACTTATGGTTTATTGACAGCAACCGCAACAATGATAACAAAAATAACAGCAGCGACACACACACACACACACACACACACACACACACACACACACACACACACACACACACACACACACACACACACACACACACACACACACACACACACACACACACACACACACAGCGACCCTCCCCCTCTCCTCCTCCCCCTGACACGCAGCCCCCTCCCTCACACAAAGCCCCCTTCCCCCAACACAAACAGCACCCCCTCCTCCCCCCCACACATACATCGGGCTAGGTATTCGCGCTGGGTTTAATTTTAATTACTGTATCAATATTCTCAGGAAGGCAAACAGTACACAAAAAAACATCTTATGAACCTATTGATTATTCATTTATTTATTCATTTACTTATTTATTCAAGGACAACTGAGCCTCACCAACCCCCCACCTCGAAACATGCTTCTTTCTCATTGGCAAACAAAAAAATAGTAAATAGATAAAATTAATAAAAGTTAGCGAGGGCAGAGGAGCAGGACAGTGAATTATCTTGAGTCTGCCCTGCTTGCCTGCCGCCTTGGAGTCCCCCAGGGCGAGCAGTATTACCCCCGTTCATCCCCTTCACTCATTAATCCCCCAGCCCGGCAGGTCGCCACAGAAGCACCATTGTAGACACCCCATGGGGAGAGGAGGTTGGGGGGAAGAAGGGGTGAAGAAGGAGGGTTAAGGGGTAGGGGAGTAGTGGGGGAAGGGGAGGTAATGAGTTTATGAGTCGTTTATGGATGACTGATGACTTACCGGGTTACACTTCGAGGCTCCCACACAATTTCTGAAGCTTCGGGCGTCTTGAGGTTAATTGTTAATATTTTACGTCGTCCTCATCGTCGTCTTCTCCTCCTCCTTCCCCTCCCTTTACTGTCCTCTTGGTCCTACTGCTGCTGCTCCCACTCCCTTTTTTTCCCTGCTGTTTTTTTTCTTCACCTACTGCTGCTGCTCGTTTTGTTTCTTCCTCCGACTGCTCATCTTTTTTTTTTCTTCCTCCTTCTGCTCATCTTTTTTTTTCTTCCTCCTACTGCTCCTCTTTTTTTTCTTCCTCCTACTGCTCATCTTTTTTTTTCTTCCTCCTACTGCTCATCTTTTTTTTCTTCCTCCTACTGCTCATCTTTTTTTCTTCCTCCTACTGCTCCTCTTTTTTTTCTTCCTCCTACTGCTCATCTTTTTTTTCTTCCTCCTACTGCTCATCTTTTTTTTTCTTCCTCCTTCTGCTCATCTTTTTTTTTTCTTCCTCCTACTGCTCATCTTTTTTTTTCTTCCTCCTACTGCTCCTCTTTTTTTTCTTCCTCCTACTGCTCATCTTTTTTTTCTTCCTCCTACTGCTCCTCTTTTTTTTCTTCCTCCTACTGCTCATTTTTTTTTTATTCCTCCTACTGCTCCTCTTTTTTTTCTTCCTCCTCCTGCTCATCTTTTTTTTTTTTCTTCCTCCTACTGCTCATCTTTTTTTTTTCTTCCTCCTACTGCTCATCTTTTTTTTTTTTCTTCCTCCTGCTCATCTTTTTTTTTTCTTCCTCCTACTGCTCATCTTTTTTTTTCTTCCTCCTACTGCTCATCTTTTTTTTTCTTCCTCCTACTGCTCATCTTTTTTTTTCTTCCTCCTACTGCTCCTCTTTTTTTTCTTCCTCCTACTGCTCATCTTTTTTTTTCTTCCTCCTACTGCTCATCTTTTTTTTTCTTCCTCCTACTGCTGCTTCTCTTTTTTTTTTCTTCCTCCTACTGCTCCTCTTTTTTTTTCTTCCTCTTACTGCTCCTCTTTTTTTTTCTTCCTCCTACTGCTCCTCTTTTTTTTCTTCCTCCTTCTGCTCATCTTTTTTTTTCTTCCTCCTACTGCTCCTCTTTTTTTTCTTCCTCCTTCTGCTCATCTTTTTTTTTCTTCCTCCTACTGCTCCTCTTTTTTTTCTTCCTCCTACTGCTCCTCTTTTTTTTTCTTCCTCCTACTGCTCCTCTTTTTTTTTCTTCCTCCTACTGCTCATCTTTTTTTTTTCTTCCTCCTACTGCTCCTCTTTTTTTTCTTCCTCCTACTGCTCTTTTTTTTCTTCCTCCTACTGCTCCTCTTTTTTTTTCTTCCTCCTACTGCTCCTCTTTTTTTTCTTCCTCCTACTGCTCCTCTTTTTTTTTCTTCCTCCTACTGCTCCTCTTTTTTTTCTTCCTCCTTCTGCTCATCTTTTTTTTTTCTTCCTCCTACTGCTCATCTTTTTTTTTTCTTCCTCCTACTGCTCCTCTTTTTTTTTTCTTCCTCCTACTGCTCCTCTTTTTTTTCTTCCTCCTACTGCTCTGTTTTCTTCCTCCTCCTACTGCTGATCCTCTTTTTTTTTCTTCTTCCTCCTACTGCTCCTTCTTCTCCTCTGATTCCTTCTATACTGTTCCCTCTGTTCTTTCTCTTCTTCATACTCCTGCTTCTTTTCCATTTTTTTCTTCTTCCTCTCCCACTCCTCCTTCTACTGTTCTTCCTAATATCTTCGTCATTCTACCGCTCCACATCTTAATATTTACTTTTATTCATTTTTTATCCTTTTCCTCCTTTTCTTATGTGATTTTTTTCTTATCTGCCTTCCCTCCTCCATCCTTATCACCTCTTCCTTCTCCTTTTCCTATATTTCCATGTCCGCACTTCCCTACTTCTCAACAACAACCATTAGCATCACCTTCTATCTCTCCTCCTCCTCCTCCTCCTCCTCCTCCTCCTCCTCCTCCTCCTCCTCCTCCTCCTCCTCCCCCTGTCCCTGTCGAGTCTCAGCTCCCCCGGGGTTCCTGATGCATCCTGAGGCCGTATTTTGGTGGGAACATACACAGCGCCCCCCCGTGGAGGCGCCCGCAGGGAGGGTGTATGTTATGAGCGTATATTTTGCGGCTTATGATATGTTCCCACTGCGCCATATAAGTTATTTTTGTATTTATCAGCTGGAAAGTTATGTCTCCTCCGGCGGGTGTAACAATTTGGTGAGGTGGTGTCGGGGTGTGGGGAGGGTGAGGATAGGGTGATGGAAGGGGTGCGTGTAGAGTAGAGGGTGTAGAGGGGAGGGTTCAGTGTGGTAGGGTAAAGGGGAGAGGGTGTGTGTAGGGGGAAGGGGGACAACGTGGGTGCGTGTAGAGTTGGGGGTGTAAAGGGAAGGGTTCAGTGTGGGAGGGTAGAAGTGTGGGGGAGAGGGTGTGTGTAGGGGGAAGGGGGACATTGCGGGTTGGTAGGGGCATGGGAGGATATAGGTAAAGGATATAGAGGACAAGCTGTTTGAAGTTCCCGAAGTGGTGTTTTTTTGTGTGTTTTGAGTAGCAGTTCTGTTAGTAATGTTTGTACGGGAAAGAAAGAAGCGGCAATGGAGGGATGTGAAATTTGTGGTTAATTGTGAAAGGAAAAGAGTAAAAAAAACAACCAGTTACACAAATATGAAGTTACAAAATAGTATGAAGAAATCGGAGTGCAGCAATCTCACAACTCTTAGGTGTGTCTAATTCACTAATCATACAAGTCAGTTTTTTTTTTTCTCATCGAGGTCTGTGGCAATATTATCACTCTTGAGGGCAAGGAATTTGACCTGTGCTGTACCTTAATGATTTTTTTTTTTTATATAATTGCACCCCAAAAAAGTTCAAAATAAACGAATCTATTCTCTTTTGGTAATAATGTAATGTTAATTTAGATTTCACGCATCTCCAGACACACCATAACTAACACTACAACATTCCCCCCCACCCACACACACACACACACACACACACACACACACACACACACACACACACACACACACACACACACACACACACACACACACACACACACACACACACACACACACACACACACACACACACACACACACACTAAAATCCAGTCATGGCCTTCAGTTTGAGAAGCACAAATATAGCAAAGAAAAACAGAGAAAAAAAAAAATCTGAAAAAAAGGGTAAGAAAAATTGACTGGTGTGAGATGGAAGTCAAAAAGAACGGGGTGGCATTTTCTCTTCTTTTTCATTTTCTCTGTCTTCCATTTTCTTCATAACTCAGCCAGGAGGATAACACTCCGCTAGGCCGTTTCCGTTATCAGTTCACTTCATGTCTCTATAACGTCGTCATGGATGCGAGATTTTACGGCAGCAATTTCTCCATTTTAACGTTATATATTGGACGGTGATGGGGCAATAATATCCCGGGCCGGAGGTGAGGGGAGAGGAGGAGAAGGTAGGGTAAAATGATAAAGGAAGGGAGGAGAAATGAAGGAAAGGGGAGAGAAGAGAAGGGAAGGGAAAGGAACGGAAAGGAAGGGAAGGGAAGGGCAGAAACGGAAAGGGAAGGGAAGGAAAGGGGAGGGAAGGGAAGACTAAGGAAGGAAAGGGTAGGGGAGGGAAGGAAAGAGAAACGAAACAAAAGGAAAGAAAGGGGAGGGTTGGGAAAGGGAAGGGAATAGAAGGGAAAGCTAAAAGATGGAATGGAATGAAAATGAAGGAAAGGAAAGGGAAGTGGAGGGATGGAAAAGGAAGGAAAGGAGAGAAAATTAAAGGAGAGGAAAAGAAGTTAAAGGAAAGGAAAAGAGAGGGAGAGAAGACACTGGAAAGGAGAGGAAAGGAAAGAGAAGGGAAGAGAGGAAATCAAATGAAATGAAAAGAAAGGAAGGGGAGAGAGGAGGAGAAGGAAGGAGGGAAGGAGGGAAGGGAGGAAGGGGAGGAGGGACTCTAAGGACGAAAATATTACACGGCCATTACACTGAACGCCGCCGCCATCCTCCGTTCTCGACTTCCGTTCCTCGTTAACACTCACTCCCCCATTTTGTTTTTCCATCCACCCACACCTCTCTTCTCCCCCTCTTCCCCACTTCCCCCCTTTGCCATCTTGTTCCTCCCTTCCCCTCCCCACCCCTTCCCCTCCCCTTCAAATTACTGTCTTGTTCCTCCATTAATTTTGTTCTCTTAATATAACCTCCCGTCCCCTTCCCTCCTACACACTGCTCTCTTGCTCTCCTGTTGTCCTATTGGCGTCACACCCTTCCCTCCTGCTTCCCTCCCCCGTCTTCCCTCCCCCGTCTCCCCCCCCCCTTCTTCCCTCTTCGTCATACCGCCCGCTCTTCATCTTGTTCTCCTTTCGCTCTCACATTCTTTCCCTCCATATTTCCTTCCCTTTCCTTCACTCTGCCTCTTTTTCCTACTGTCCATCTCTTGCTCTCACCCCCCCCCCCCCTATACTCCTTTTTTTTCCACCTACCACTCCTGTCTTGCTTCATACTTTCACGATTCTTGGAGGACCAATCACCGCACAACCATTGACTATCCTACCACAAAAGAATATAATCAAGAGACAGATAGATAGATAGATAGATAAGGAGGGAGAAAGATATTTTTGACCCGATGATTAGAGAAAAAAAAAAGCAATTTCAGGACGAATATCTGAAAAAAAAAATGCTTTTAAACGTTGTGAAAGCCGTAATATTATGAGCCAAAATTTCCTTCCATACCACCACCCTCCTCCCACCTCCCCTTTGTTAATCCCCTCCTGTGTGTGTGTGTGTGTGTGTGTGTGTGTGTGTGTGTGTGTGTGTGTGTGTGTGTACGCGCGTGTGTGTGTCCCCTCGAGTGAGCATGCATGTCCGCCGTGTCCCAAGTCTTCGGGTCATCAGGTTGTCTGGCGGCCGAATCAGACCCGCGAATGCCCGTTATTATCGCTCGTCCCGCGGCCCTCATTAGCGGCGCCGTGTCATTACCGAGTTAGGCGGGTAATTTGTCCGTCCAGCCACCCTCCCCCGCGGCACGGCGTCATCAGGCAGCGCGACGGATGGACGGACGGGCGGACGGGGCAGGGGGAAGGGGCATTAGCGGGGCAGGTGACATTTAGGTAAAAGGTAGGAGGGCTGGAAGGTAGGAAGGAGTGACCGACTGGATGGTTTAGGGGGGGGGGGGGGATATTAGGAGGGTTTATGGTGTGGTGAAGTTGTGTGAGAGAGAGAGAGAGAGAGAGAGAGAGAGAGAGTGGACATATCACATACGTACAGATAAACAGACAGTCAGACACACAGACAGACGGACATAGAGAAAGAGAGCATCCAAAAACTACAGGAACCTTACTACCCTTGTGAAGACGAACTAAGAAGAAATAAATAGAGGAAGAGATAGATGGAACGCCAAAGAAGCAGAATAGAGCAAAGAGAATAAAGTATATGATTAAAATCTGAACAAAGTAAAAAAATAATTGTTGAGGAATCAGAGGTCAGAGAGAAAGAGTTAAGACGGAATGAAAATTATAAAAAAAGGAAAACAATGAAAAGCGATGAATAAATAAATAAATATAAAGACATGGTAAAGGAATAATGGATGAAAAGAAGCGTGACCTGACGGAGGGGAAGGAGGGAGGGAAGCGATGGAGGAGGGGAGGAAGTAAAGGAGGAAATGGAAGAGGGAGAGAAGGAGCAATGAAGTGAGGCACGGAAGGAAGGAAGGATGGGAAGGGGAAAGTCTGTATAAAGTGAAGGAAAGTAAGATTTAATGAAAAAATGGTGACTGGCCTTTACGGGGGGTGAGAAGAGAGGAAGGGAGGGACGAAAGGAAGGGAGAAGAGGGAAGGAAGGATGGGAAGGAGAAAATCTATATAAAATGAAGGAAAGTAAGATTTAATGAAAGAATGCGGAGGAGGAGGAGGAGGGACGAAAGGAAGGGAGGAGAGGGAAGGAAGGATGGGAAGGAGAAAATCTGTATAAAATGAAGGAAAGTAAGATTTAATGAAAGAATGCGGACTGGCCTGACGGGGGGTGAGAGGAAGAGAGGAAGGGAGGAGGAGGAGGGACGAAAGGAAGGGAGGAGAGGGAAGGAAGGATGGGAAGGAGAAAATCTGTATAAAATGAAGGAAAGTAAGATTTAATGAAAGAATGCGGACTGGCCTGACGGGGGGTGAGAGGAAGGGAGGAAGGGAGGGACGAAAGGAAGGGAGGAGAGGGAAGGAAGGATGGGAAGGAGAAAATCTGTATAAAATGAAGGAAAGTAAGATTTAATGAAAGAATGCGGACTGGCCTGACGGGGGGTGAGGGATAGAGAGAGGAACGGAAGGGAGGGAAAGGGAAGGAGGAAGGGAGGGGAAGGGAGGGAGGGAAAAGCAAACGAAAACCGGCAGAGGAAGTCAACAAACACATTGGTCTTCGCGTTCTACCTCAGTTGCTTCTTCCAATATCAGGAGAGACAGACAGACAGACAGGCAGATAGATATAAAGATAGACAGGCTGATGAAATGATAGATTGACAGATAGGTAGACATAGATAAACAGAGACATAGAGATGAATAGGTAGATAAATAGTTAAGAATAGTTAAATTGATTGAAGTTGAAGTTGAATAGTTAAGTTGGTTAATGGAATAGTAACAGGAGAGGTAGATTAATAACAGAAGAAATAGACTGATAGATACATGAATGGATAGATAGATAGATAGATAGATAGATAGATAGATAGATAGGTAGATGGATAAGTAGATTTAAAGGTGGATACGTAGATAGGTAAGAAGGTATGGAGAGAGAGAGAGAGAGAGAGCGACGGGATTAGGTGAAAAACATGACTGATGCAATATTCGCTTCAAAATTTATCATTATTGCTAGCTTAAAACCATATGCTCTCTCTCTCTCTCTCTCTCTCTCTCTCTCTCTCTCTCTCTCTCTCTCTCTCTCTCAATCCCAAACCCCTCCCCCCCCGTCCGTACCCTTCCATCACAGACACAAAGAAGCTCCAATTCCCTCTATGCAACACGTGTTCGCTCGGAGCCTTACACCCTGCAGGCCGCAATTTGCCTCACGCCTGACAAAGCTCCTCGAGAGACACCCATCACCGCCTTCCCTCGTCTTCTCTTTACGTCATTCCGCCCCCATCTTCATCTTGCTTCCCTTTTTGCTCTCTTTCCTTTACCTCCTCTTCCCACGACTTCTATCACCGCGTTCACTCTTCTTCCCTCTTCGCCCCCTCTTCATTTTTTGTTTCCCTTTTCCTTTCATACCTTCCCTTTTCCCTCTTGTTCATACGGCCTTCTCTTTGTTTTGTTTCCCTTTTGCTCTCACGCCCTTCCCTCCACTTCCCCTTCCCCTCTTTCGTTCCCCTTCACACTGCACCCCTTCCCATCCTCCTCTTTTGCTCTCACACCCTTCCCTCCACTTCCCCTTCCCCCCTTTCGTTCCCCTTCACACTGCACCCCTCCCCATCCTCCTCTTTTGCTCTCACACCCTTCCCTCCACTTCCCCTTCCACCCATTCGTTCCCCTTCACACTGCACCCCTTCCCATCCTCCTCTTTTGCTCTCACACCATTTTCTCTCTTTCTAGCACTCGCGGATTCTCAAGACACACCTTCATCCGAACTTGACCTCTCTTCTGGCCACTCCTTCTGTTGGCTTTTGCAGGAGCAGTGCCTATATTGCGGGCTTTTTTGTTTAGTTTTTTCTTTATTGCCCTTGAGCTGGTTTCGTTTACTGTAGAAAAAAAAGCGAGTGATCAGACATTTCGGGGTCTACACACTCGTATTTTATAAGGTTTTCGTAGAGGTATTAGCATTTCCATGGGTAGTTTTATATGCATAGTGATGGCTTGACAACACTTCTACACTTTGAATATGAAAAACACTCACGAGAACACAACTAATCTCCTTTGTAGTCTTAGGAAATATTTGTTGTGAGAGGAAAGCGTTTGAGAATGTGGGCCGGTGTCAGTATGTCATGTCCATGTCGAATAGGGTCTTGTTGTCTGTTTTCTGTCGTTCTTGAGTAGGCTAATTTATCTTTCAATCCCCGTCTGGCAGGTGCTTATTGAGTAGGGATGCTTTTGTTCATTCCGATTCTGTTTCCAAGTTTCTTTTTCTTTCTCTCTCTCTCTCTCTCTCTCTCTCTCTCTCTCTCTCTCTCTCTCTCTCTCTCTCTCTCTCTCTCTCTCTCTCTCTCTGTAGATAAAGATAGATAGATTGACAGACAGATAGAGAGATGGAATAGATAGGAAGGGAGAGAGAGAGAGAGAGAGAGATGGGTGGGGGGCAGAGGCAGGCAGGTTTGTGTTATTGCATTCCACATATATTCCAACAAATCAAACATTGGTAACCTCCATTACTCGGGATTGAAACAAAAAATAGAAATGTCAAAGGGAAATTTAATTGGCATACACGAACATCCCGCATTCGTTTTCCCTTTTTTTTTTTTTTGAGTGGATTGCAAACCGTTAGTGCAATTACAACGCAAATAATAAAACGCTCCGGATCATCCCCGGAACGTGTGTGACGTGATTGTTTTAAGCCATTAGCAGCCTGTCCACCGCCGCCCAAAAGCCCTTCCCAGCGTTTCCACCATTCGCTCGCTGTCCAGTGTTAGCTTGCTCCATCCTGCTCCGGCGAATGGTCTGGTTTCATCTCTCCATCTATATAGTTTTCTGTCTGCCCTGACTTCTATAATTTCTGAGTTCATTTTCTTACTTTAATTGTCCATCTTTCATTAGTTATATCGAACATTTTCTCTGTGTGACATGCCTGTGTATACATGCTTGTTTGTTTCACAGCAAGAGAGACAAATCAATAGAAAAAAAAGGTACATAAATATATGTAATACCTTTGAAGTGAGACATAAAAAAGTTGTCCCCCCCAAAAGAAAACGAAATGGCGGGTTACTTATTGTTTCCTCTGTCTAGACTCTAGAGCAAAGTCACTTAAAAAAAAAAAAATAAAGTTCCAGACGGCAAGACCAATGAGCACAGTGCTGCCCCTACAAAGGAGCAGCTTTCCAAGTCCCTAAAGGTGTCTTGACACTCCCTTCATGAAAACAAAGTTCAAGCCTTAATTGGGAAGAAAAACATAATTTGCAAGATCAAAATAAAAACAGCCATTCGAAAGGCCAAATTAATTCTAGCGGTTATCAGTGACTTGGAAGATGGAAAGAGTTTGCAAGTGCAGCCGATGAAACTTATTTACTCTTTTTTTCCTCTAATAGTATCCGAGTGATGAAATTTGAAACTGAAGTAATTAGTGTGATCAAACTGATTATAGAGTTCATCAGCAAAATGGAGGGATACACGTTACTGATTTCTCTTCTCTCTCACGAATGATCGCCGAGTGAAGAAACCCAATATAAAGTAATTAGAATGATTAAACTGATTACATAGAATTCGCCGGTGAAGTGGGAGCGTCGGGAGGAAGTGTAAAGGATACGTTATTTAGTTTTTTTCGTCTTAATTTAATGATTGGTGGCCTTGAGGACGAGGACGCCGCTCATTACTGCGTGGAGGCTTGGCGGGAGGTGGATGCGTGTGCAACCTAATTCCGAAATCTTGTCGGATTATTTGAAACATTGATTTTTAGAGGAATTTAATTTTTCTTTTTCTCTTCCCATTTTTCAATCATTTTATTTAATTTTTTCCACCATTCATTATTTTCTTCTTTCAATTTTGTTTATTTTTATTCTTTATCTTTTTATTCTTATTCATTCATGATTTATTTTTATTTTTTTGTCTTTTCTTTCCTTTCCTTTTTTTTTTTTCATTAATTCATGTCTTACTTCATATCTTTTTTCTTTCTTCCTCTCTTCCCTTCTTCATTGACTTTGATTTTCTTGTCCCCGCATTGCCATTTTACTTGTTACACCGTGCAAGCCATTAAGAATTAATAACGCAACATTTTTTTTCTATATCCCGTAATATTTTTTTGATCATTAGATTGTCGATGTCAAATTCGCTCAAGATATAAACGGAAACATAATTCTTGGTGTGTCTTATATTGATCTGGAAAGTAATTTGGTTCAGCGAATTTCATGACAATCTTCGATACTTTGATTTCTGGTCCATCTATTTTATCCCTTTTAACTGTCTTACCGTATCGTCGTCAGGGCAAAGAAAACATGGCTTCAGTGCAGTAGTCAAGCGGACACTAATTTAAAACCCAATTTGATCATTATTACCTTCTGGGTCACATTGAGAGAGAGAGAGAGAGAGAGAGAGAGAGAGAGAGAGAGAGAGAGAGAGAGAGAATTCATTTATTTATTCATTAACCATACATACATACGTACAGATAGACAGACAAACACAGAAAGACGTAATGGCAGACAGACAGACACACATACATTTATACATACTGAGACAGACATACACACACACATAAAAACAAACAAACAAACGAAGAAACAAACAAACGAACACAGGTATAACGCAGTGGTTAGCGCGTAGGTGGTGGCAGTAGGGAATGGAAGGTTTACGAGGCACCGGTCCAATCCGTCACTCAGCCTCCTCGTCCGCTGATTGGCCCGTCCCCGCCCCGCCGGCCACCTGCTAGCGGGAAGGGGCGAGAAGGGGCGGCAGCGGGAAGGGGAGGTGAAGTGGGGGGAGGTGGGAAAGGGCGGCAGCGAGAAGGGAAGGTGCAGTGGGTGGAGGTGGGAGAGGGCGGCAGAGGGAAGGGGAGGTGGAAAGGGGCGGCAGCGAGAAGGGGAGGTGGGAAGGGGCGGCAGCGAGAAGGGGAGGTGGGAAGGGGCGGCAGCGAGAAGGGGAGGTGGGAGAGGGCGGCAGCGGGAAGGGGAGGTGGGAAGGGGCGGCAGCGAGAAGGGGAGGTGGGAGAGGGCGGCAGCGGGAAGGGGAGGTGAAGTGGGTGGAGGTGGGAAAGCGCGGCCAGCGGGGAGGGGTTAGGGTGGGGAAGAGGGGACCAAAGGGAAGGAGTTGGGATACGGGGGACGACCAGCAGGTGGTTATTAGACTAATCTGCGTGCTTTTGCTGTTTTTATATCCTTAGGTAAGTAGGAAGATAGATATGAAGATACGTAAGAAAACAGATAGATTGATAGATAGATAGATTAAGAAGTCTACGGATGGTCAGCGGGATCACTAACACAAGAACAAGGCGTAACCACAGAAGCCCATGCCATTGACTCTAAACCCCCCCCGCTTCGCCCCCTAGTAGCGTATTCACAAAACACAATTATAGATAGAAAAACATAGATAGATAGATAGAGATAGATTGACTGATTGGTTGGTTGATCGATATATGAATGAGAGATGTATCAATAAACAAATAGAGAAATACATATATTGATTGATAGATATGTAGATTTATTGTTCACACGCTCTACAGTTTAGCTATACCTGTTACAAAAAAGAATAATTCAAATTTAAGTATGCACTGTTACACACACACACACACACACACACACACACACACACACACCGCGCTCCACTCTTTGCTACCTTGCATTCTCTCTTATTTTACAAGTCTTAATCTCATCCAGTCTTAAGTCTCCCCTCAGACCTAGCTAAAGTTTCCTTGGTTCTCTCACTCTTCTTATGATCATCTCCCTCTCCTGCCTTTCTCCCCTTCGCTTTATTATTCCTGCCCCCTGTCAATATACGTTTACAAAGCAATCGCTAACTCCTACCCGTCAAAGCTGCGTTCTGAGATAGATATACACGAACCTTGCTTTGCTTTATTACTAACAACCGCAAGATATCTAAGTCACCCCCCGGCGGCAGGTGTGTGACGGGACTGAGTACACTATGCGGCTTATACGCGGCTAGTTGTTATAAAGAAGGCTTCGAGTCCGTCTATCTGCCGTATTTATTCACTGGTTTGGTTTGGTTCATGTACAATTACTTCTCTTTTTTTTATTTATCAGCCTACTTACACGGCCTTTATTTTCATTGGTTTGTTTTCACGTATATAAAAAAAAAAAACAACAACTTTTTTCATCTTCACTGGTCAGGTATTTATTGGTTGGTGTCCGGTAACTAATACTGAGCTATGTTAATTTTATCGGCGTTTTCACGGCTATTGGGTTTTAGTGGTGAGTTTCACATACAAATACTAACATTGATTTCGTTTTCATTGGTTTTGGGTTTGTCTGTTTTTTTTTTTCCCCCGTCGTAGAAACACTGATCTTCATTTTATTTATCAACCCTCTCCCTGCTTTAGGTTTTCACTGGTTGGTTTCCATAAATTCCATTTTAAAAAACTTAACTTAATTTCGTGTACCAGCCTTCCTACTGCCATTGGATTTGAATGACAGGCCTTCATGTACACAAACTAAGATAAGAGTTGAATGTATAGGTAGTGAGTGGTGGTAAGTGAATAATGGGTCCTTAATACGTCTCTTCACTCGAACCTCCTAATCGAGTCAATAGGATCTGATTCCATCCGTCATAGACTCCTCTGGTGACTCATTCATCCATACAACACGCTCTCTCTCTCTCTCTCTCTCTCTCTCTCTCTCTCTCTCTCTCTCTCTCTCTCTCTCTCTCTCTCTCTCTCTCACACACACACACACACACACACACACACACGTCTGTCTGTCATTCTATAAACCTTCTCCCATTCTCCCCTTCTCAACACTCCCTTCCCTCCTCCCCTCCTCCCTTATCTCCCTCCCGCCCCCTCTCCTCTCCTCCCCTCCCCTCCTCTTTCTCCTTCCCTCCCTTTCATTCCCACATGTCTCTCTGTATCATCTTTCTCCCTGTTCTTATTTTTTCTGCAAGAGTTCCCGATACTCTCATCCTGCACCCACTCGACCCATTTATTCTTCCGGCAGCCCTTCACTCTGCATTATTGAGCTGTTTGTCTTCCCTTGGTTCCTCTCCCATTGTTTGCTTGTCATCTCCTCTCCCTTTGATGTCTCCATTTACCCTGCCTTGCCTCTCCCTCGCCTTCTATCTTCCTCCCTTCGTCTTAATTCCCAGAGCCAAACTTCTTTTTTTTCTCCTCTTTCTTTCTCCTTTGCTTATATTCTGAACCCGTCTTTCCCTCCTTCCCTGCATGCCTTTCCCTACATTCCGTCTCTTCTTTTATGTCTTTTTCTCATCCAGTCTTTTTCGGTCTCCCCTCAGACCTGGCGTTTCCTTGCTTCCTCTCTCTTACTCACCTTATTATCCTCTCCCTCTCCTGCCTTCCTCCCCTTCTCTTTATTATCTCTCCCCTCTGATAATATATGTTTACAATGCAATCGTCTACTCTTCTCCCTCTTCTCCCTTGTTTCCCCTTCTTCTCTATACTTTCTTTGTGTTTAACGTATATATAACACGCTCCTACGTCTACCATTTCGCTATCTGTTTACGTTGTTCCTCTTCTCATACATAAATTAACCCGTAACTCCTTGTTCTCCTCTTTATCCTCCTACTCTTTTTCTCTACATCCCTTGTATTAAACGTGTATATAACAAGCTCCTTCTTACACAATTTCGCTTTCCTTTTCTTCTTTTTACGTTGTTCCTCTTTTCTCATACATAAAATAACCCTCACCCCCTTGCTCACTCCCTCCTTCTCCTTCGCCTGTTCTTCTTTACATCACTTGTGTTAAACGTACATAGAACATGCTCCTTCTAACACAATTTCGCTTTCCCTGTTTCTGTTTACGTTGTTCCTCTTCTCTCAAACATAAAATGCATAGAGTAACCCTCAACCCCTCGCTTACTCCCTCCTCTTTCATCCCTCTCTCCCTCTCCTCTTCGCTATATGACTCCCTTTGTGTATGTAGTAAGCGCAGTAGAACACATCTCTCCTCCCACCCTCTCCTCTTCCCTGCCTCCTCTTCCTTCACTGGAGCAAGAGTGAATCTGACGCACAGCAGTAGACTCGATCCCCTAAAAATGCGCAGCCCATTATGTCGTTAACCCGAAGCAAGGGATCCAAACACGAGCTGCTTGGTTGGTCACTTCCGCCGCACGCAGGACACCAAGAAGATCAGAGGAGCAGAAAAAGCATCCAATCCTCCTCCTCCTCCTCCTGCTCTCCTCCCATTTAAAAAGCCCATTAAGCCCACCTGACCTAATACATCTCGCCCCGGGCCGAACTATCCGTACGCGGCCGAAACCTCTTACATGCTACGCCTGTAACTAAAGATGACCTCCCGTAACTTGACCTGACCGGCGCTTGTAAGACCGAGACCGACCTCCTTCTTCCTCCTCCTCCTCCCCGCTCCCCCTCCTCCTCCATTCTCCTCTTATCGGCTCTCTCTTGGGTTATTCTCTATTACCTGGCACTAAAGAGAGAGAGAGAGAGAGAGAGAGAGAGAGAGAGAGAGAGAGAGAGAGAGAGAGAGAGAGAGAGAGAGAGAGAGAGAGAGAGAGAGAGAGAGCATTTAACAAGGCATTTATTACAACATTTCTTCACTTCATGTCCATTCTTCTTTGTTCATCTTTTTATAATATGGTCGTCACTTATTTTTTTTCTCCGTCATATCATTCCCGAATCGGACGTTCTTTCTTATTAACGTACGTCACCTCCTTTCATTTTTTCCTTTCTAATACATCTTCTTTAATTTCTTCTTCCTTTTAAAATTAATTCTTTACTTTCTGTTCTATTTGACTTTATTTGATACTCATTTTTCGTCTTCCTGTGTAAGTTTTCTCGTCTGATCTCCTCTTTATCTTCTTTTTAAAAATTTCCTTTTCTTGCAGCTATACATTTCGTCCTTGCTTCCTCAGTAATAAATAACCCATAATTTCACTCATATTTCAGTCTTCCTTTCCAGCATTTCCTCTCCTGATTCCCTTTGTTCTTCCCTTTTTCCTTTCCTTGCTGCTCTTCTTTACATCCCTTCCCTCTTAGTAATACATCTTCATATCATGCATATTTTCCGTCTCTCTTTGCAGTATTTTCTCATCTCATGCGCTTTCATCCTTTCCTACTTTCTTTCTAGACTATTCTTTTGTTTGCTGTTCTTCATTTCTTCTCTGCATGGATAATATTGCTCCTTCCTTTGCAGAATTCTCTCGTGTGATATTCCTTTGTTTTGGGTTCCTCTCCTCGCGGTTCCCCTTGTAATGTGCCTCCCTGTCCCTCCCCTAATTGCCGGCTACTGCCCCGCAACCCAACCCTCGCAGATAAGGCTTATCGGCCCCGCCACCTGACACCGCGCGCTACAAAACTTTTTACCTGAGTTTTGGCCGCTCTTCGGCTGCCAACGTATGATTCTCATTTGCATGTCTATTTTCTTTTTCTCCTTGTTCTTCTTGTTCTTCTTGTTCTTTTCTGTTTGTGTGTTTGTCTTGTGTCTGTCTGTCTGTCTGTGTCTGTCTGTCTGTCTTTGTCTGTCTGTCTGTCTGTCTGTGTCTGTGTCTGTATGTCTGTCTGTCTGTCTCTCATGCTGTCTGTCTTTCGTCTTCCTATAATTTTATTTCTCCCTTTTCATTGTTTTTCTTTCCTTTGTTTTTGTTTAAACTTTTTTCTGATTCTTCTTCACTTTTTATCTTGTTATCTTCATTTTTCATTGATTTATTTGTCTCTCGATAATGTATTATTTGGTATTTTATGTATTTTTCGTGTATTATTCGTCTTGACAACCTTGATAATGTTTGAAAATTCATACTAAGCCGAATGCTTGGGTGTTTCTTTACGAATAGATTGAGTTTCAGAGTATCTTCGTAACCTAATACTACTGCTTTACTTCAATAACCCATGATGAGAAGAATCATTATTTTTTATAGTTTATTGATGAAGCAACTT
This sequence comes from Eriocheir sinensis, assembly GCF_024679095.1. NCBI lineage: Eukaryota > Metazoa > Arthropoda > Malacostraca > Decapoda > Varunidae > Eriocheir > Eriocheir sinensis. The sequence goes on along the minus strand of NC_066523.1, from coordinate 17,446,795 downwards.
TTTTTCTAATCGTTTGTGTTATTTTTTTCGGTTTATCGTCATTTTGAAAAGTATTCGAGGCAACTATTTTTTTTTCCTCGTAGCATCTGACTTGACTAGTAATTAATATTCAGTTTTTTTTTGTAAGCGGCTTTTGGTAACACTGACGGGAAACTCAACCCGACCGTGATTGGATCAAGGCAGAAACAAAAGACGATCGGAATGAAACCCCAAGGCGCACAGGGGGTGAGGGGAAGGAGGGTGGGGAGGAGGAGGGAGGAAGGGAGAGATGTGGAAGATAGCGGTGGCGGCGGCGGCGGTGGGGGAGGTCTGTATACGGATGCTCCTCCTCCTCCTCCTCCTCCTCCTCCTCCATCTTCTCTCCTCGTCCCCTTCTTTTCTACCCCCTCTTGAACTGACGGACAACTCACAGACTGACACCCAAACCCCTTTTTCTCTCCCTTTCCCTCACCCTCTCTTTCTTCTCCCACCCCCTCCCCCTCCCCCTCTCCACCCCCCTTTCTCTCCCCCTCTCCATTCCCCTCTCCATTCCCCTCTCCATCCCCCTCTCTCTCCCCCTCTCCATCCCCCTCTCTCTCTTCCCCTTTCTCTCCTCCCATTTCCCACCCTTACATTCACCCTTTTCCACACCCCCATCACCACCCACTCTGACACCCCACACCCTCCACCTTAAACACACACACACACACACACACACACACACACACACACACACACACACACACACACACGATGCGCACGAAAAGCTTATTAAAGACAGAACAGTTCCAACAGACTCAACATGTTTATTTGTTTACTGCTCAACTCACGACCCGGGAAATTCTCCATCTCTTTCCTTCCCACTCCCTCCTCCCCTTACTCAAGCTGCATGGGTGGAGGGAAGGAGAGGAGGAGGGGGAGAGGGGGAGGGAGAGTCATGTGTGGTTTATATTTTCCTCTTCCCACACACAGTCAGAATGGATAGGATTGGAAAGGACCAGTTGTTGGGGGGGAGGTTTGTGTACTCACCACCCCAGATGTTTTCCCTTCCCCATACACAAGCTGAATGGGTAGGGAATAAGGGGAAGCAACAGGTGGGTAGGAATATATGGGGAGGGACGGTTCAATAGAAGAGAGAGGAGAAGGGGAGAGCTTGTGTGAGATTTCAGCCTGCATGGGAAGGGGAGATAAACGGAAGGGGAACAGAAACAGGCAAATAAAGAATTGGGAAGAGGGAAGATATGTAGATGGGGAGGAGGGGGAACAGATGCAGGCTGAAAGGAAGGGGGGAGAAGAAAGATGAGTATATGGGAAGGAATTAGTAGAGGGGAGGGGAGCAGCAGGAGGTGGAAGGTGAAGGGGGTAAGGCTTGTGTGAAGACGTGCAGATGGGGAAGGGATGGGAATGGAAAGGGGAGGGGAGAACCAGGGGGTGGAAGGTGAAGGGGGTAAGGCTTGTGTGCAGATGTGTAGATGGGGAGGGGAGGGGAATGGAAAGGGAAGGGGAGCAGCAGGGGTGGGAGGTGAAGGGGGCAGGTCCTGTGTGCTCCTCCCAGACTGTCATTCGTGTCCGTGGCTCCTGAAAGGCCGAAATTATATCAATTACTGCATTTCTTTTAATGGGCGGAGGAAACCAACCGCAGCCCGTCGCGGCGTTCTCTGAGGATGAAGTTTATCACAAAATTGCAGGATCGCAGAGCATTCAGAGAAATTAAAATGGTTTGCAGATCAATTACGTCCTGATACCTCTGAAACATAAACATTAAAACTCTTATTATTGTGTTTTCCTTCGCTGTAAAAGTCTTGCGTTGTTGTGATATCACGGCACGGCGGGATGCTCAACCGCCCACATTACAATTTTCCTCTCTCCTCTCTTTAGTTCACTTCCAGCAATTTGAGTTAACTATATCCTGTTCCATACAAGCTTTCTGTAAATCTCTGTCTGGTAATGGTCACATCCACGATATTAATTTCCGTGTTAGTGATAGTATGGCGCACACAGATCAAGAAAAAGTTACTGGACGTTAAGGACGAGTAATTTAACGAAGGCAAAATAACGTTTAGACGCTGCTCTTGTTTTTTTAAGTTGGTAATAAGTGACAGGGGCTGGGAGCATGGTCGAATAGAACATCTTCATACGCAGATGCAAGAATACATACATAGATACATCCATACATACACATACACATACCTACATCTTACATTCATATATACAAACAGAAACATGCCACACCCAAACAGACAAAAGTTAAAAAAGAAGCAAACTAGAAAAAAAAAACAGTATATCAAAGCAGTTTAACGCAGGAAGCGGAATATCAAGCAATAAGAAAGACAGAAGCAAGCAAACAAGAAAAATAAACAACGCATCACTTCAATTCGTCGCAGGAAATGGCGCTTCTCAAGTAAAAGGAAAGAGATAAACAAACAAGCAAGAAAACAAACAAAAAAATATACCAAAGCAGTTTATAGCAGGAAGTGATGTATCTTAATCGTTGCACAAAGCAGTAACTAACTCCAGCAGCAGTTTGGGCTTCCGTACATACACACGCACGCACAACCCGTGTTACGCAGACAGGAGACGCGGAATGCTAAGAAAACAATTACCCAAACACAATCATGAAATCTTAACACGCGGAGACGCAAGAACCACCGGGCTGAAATTCCACGTTTTAGGCCAGGCCGGGTCGCCCACTCTGCTGCGGGAGACGTTCATTACCAGCGAGGCGTGACGGCGAGGGCGAGACAGCGTGTAGCCAAGAGCGTGTCCGGCCTGTCCTCTGCTGTGCTCTGTTGTTGCTGCTCGGGGCAACTGCCAGATAATCAGCCAGCCAGTCAGTCAGCCAGCCAGTCAGTCAACCGGCCAGTTAGTCAACCAACCAGTCAGTTAGCCAGTCAGTCAACCAGTCAGCTAGTTAGGTAGTCAGCCAGCCAGTCAGTCAGTTAGTTCTCCAATCAGTCAGTCAGTCAACCAACCAATCAATTGATTAACCAGCCAGCCAACCAGTCAATTAGTCAGTCATCCAGCAAGTCTGTCAGTTAGTCATCCACCCAACCAGTTAGTCAGTCAATCAGTCAATCAGTCAAACATCCAGTCAGCCAGTTAGTCAGTCAACAAATTGTCATTCAACATTTTTTTTATAGTCAGTCAGTCAGTCAGTCACGAGCCGTCCAGCCAGCCAGTTAGCCAGTCACCAAGTCAGTCAGTCAGCCAGCAAGTCAGCCATCTATCCATTTAGGCTGTCAGTGTTTGGTCTGATTGTGCCTGACTTATGATTACTGTAAGACACTGACATTATACTGGGCGGGCGGCCCATCCTGCCTTGGGATATCAGCTGACGGCGCCTCTCTGACACGTGGATGCCCGTGGAGCCAGTGTTCAACAAGACCGTCATAGGTCCATCGCCCGCAATGCTGCCCTGCGCCAGCTGCACCCTCAGCACCTCGGGCTGCACGGAATGGGATATCCGCTGCCGCAGCAGCAGTGGCTGCCACACTGTCGAGCTTTATCAAGTCCAACTCGAAATGGCCGTCCCACAGACGTATCCATCTTGACGGTGGGCTCCGCGCCGGTGATCAGGCCGAGGCTCTTGGCCGTGCGCCACTGAACAGCACTAAATTGGTCCAGAAGACCCACCCGTCCCTTACCCTAGCCCCAAAGTAACATCCAACCTCTTTTCTTCCCTCTAATCAGCTCCCTCAGCTATGGAAGAGGTGGTGGGGCTTCTGGGTCAGTTTAGTGTACGGTGATTGTAGTACACGCGTGAGTGTTGGTGAGGAAGGGGGCGGCTGAATCAGACGGAAGGGGAGACTGCCAAGCCATTTTTTTTTTATATACTGTCAGTATACTGCCTCAGAGACACCGTCAATACACTGCCTTCGAAATGGTTTAGGTAATAGAAATTAAGCTTTTTGCATCGCAATGTTACCCCAGCTTTCAAATATCTGTATATAGTCAATCTTCTTGAAACATGTTAAATGAGTAGCATGGCGGAGAAAATAGATAAAGAGGAGAAGGAGAAGAAAGAAAATTATGATGATGATGATGATGATGATGGTGGTGACAGGAGACTTGTTCGCAATCAGATGACAGGTGACCAGTGATTGAACGGCCAAAAGTAAGACAGGTTATTTAATTGTTGTGTTAATTCGTGTTTGTTGTCGTTGTTCCTGCTGTGGACAGTATTGCTATTACATAAGAACATAAGAACGCAGGAGTCTGCAAGAGGCCGGTAGGCCTGTACGAGGGATGATGTTATTGTTGTAGTTGATGGTGGGAGGGGGGGATGGAGGTGACGGCGGTGTGGGTAGCTATTGCTTTTATTGTTAATGTTGTCATTGCTTGCTGTTGTTTTTGTTACTACTACTACTACTACTACTACTACTACTACTACTACTACTACTACTACTACTACTACTACTACTACTACTACTACTATCATACTTCTACTACTACTACTACGACGACGACGAACGACGACGACGAGGAAGAACATGAAGAACAAGAACAGTAAACAAGACCAAGAAGAACTGCAACAACAATAAACAAAGAACAACAATGAAAACAATTACGAGAACAACAGCAAAAAAGTAGGAAAAAGGAAAACCCAGCCGGTGCACAAGCGTAAAAACACGACCAAGAACAAAAAACACACAGTAGCTCAATAGATGGCGTCGCAGGTGAGTGGGGGGCAGAGGATGGAGTGGGAGAAGAAGAAGGAGGAGGAAAAGATGCAAGAGGAGGAGGAGATGCAAGAGGAAGAGAGTTTTTTGTCGGTGTTTGTGGCCAATTAATGTGTAGTGAACCGGAAACCCGCGCTGTGAGGTAATTCTTTGACAGCGCCGCCTCTCGGGAGCGCCGCACACATCGCACGGAGAAACACCGAGACTGACGCTGATGAGGCCACCGATATTCGTGCCTCAGTAAGCTCGAGATGCACGAGGAGGTAGCTGTCCGTTCATGCTCGTTTAGTCCCTCGTCCTGGATAGTGTCATGGAGCGTGGAAGGAGTGTTGTTAGTGGTGGTATCTGAGCTTGTAATGTGTTTATTGCGGTTATTGGTGCGTTCTTTGTGTTGTAATAATAATGATAGTTGTTTTATTTCGCCCCGAGGCATATAAAGAGAAAAGTAATGTCGAAGGGCGTGTAATTGTGTGCGATACTTCTGCTTTTTCTTGACGTCGAAGGAGGAACACCAAGAGCAAAACAGAAGGAAGGAAGGAAAAGGTAAAGGTAGAGTTGGAGGCATATTCTATAGCTGCGTGTGGCCTTGGTGTTTATCTCCGTTCCATTGGTCCTTGAGCCTCTGGTGGGTAAGAACATTCTATAAAAAAGAACACAGTAAAAGAGGCCGTAAAGTGATCGCTTTGGGCTAAAAAATGTGCCTTGATCAGGTCGGGCTAGAAAAGTCTCTGATTAGTTTGGGCTAGAAAAGTG